>NC_084734.1:49562849-49652849 GCF_033978785.1 Entelurus aequoreus | reverse complement strand
GGTCAGCAGCAGGAAGCATGAAGTGCTCTAAAACTTGCTGGTAGACGGCTGCGTTGACCCTGGAAAAAAGAGCTGGACTGCTGCTGAGTGGTCCAAAGTCATGTTTTCTGACGAAAGCAAATTTTGCATTTCCTTTGGAAATCGAGGTCCCAGAGTCTGGAGGAAGACAGGAGAGGCACAGGATCCACGTTGCCTGAAGTCTAGTGTAAAGTTTCCACCATCAGTGATGGTTTGGGGTGCCATGTCATCTGCTGGTGTCGGTCCACTCTGTTTCCTGAGATCCAGGGTCAACGCAGCCGTCTACCAGCAAGTTTTAGAGCACTTCATGCTTCCTGCTGCTGACCTGCTCTATGGAGATGGAGATTTCAAGTTCCACACAGGACTTGGCGCCTGCACACAGCGCAAAATCTACCCGTGCCTGGTTTACGGACCATGGTATTTCTGTTCTAAATTGGCCCGCCAACTCCCCTGACCTTAGCCCCATAGAAAATCTGTGGGGTATTGTGAAAAGGAAGATGCAGAATGCCAGACCCAAAAACGCAGAAGAGTTGAAGGCCACTATCAGAGCAACCTGGGCTCTCATAACACCTGAGCAGTGCCAGAAACTCATCGACTCCATGCCACGCCGCATTAACGCAGTAATTGAGGCAAAAGGAGCTCCAACCAAGTATTGAGTATTGTACATGCTCATATTTTTCATTTTCATACTTTTCAGTTGGCCAACATTTCTAAAAATCCCTTTTTTGTATTAGCCTTAAGTAATATTCTAATTTTGTGACACACGGAATTTTGGATTTTCATTTGTTGCCACTTCAAATCATCAAAATTAAATGAAATAAACATTTGAATGCATCAGTCTGTGTGCAATGAATAAATATAATGTACAAGTTACACCTTTTGAATGCAATTACTGAAATAAATCAAGTTTTTCAAAATATTCTAATTTACTGGCTTTTACCTGTATATTATAAAAAGAAAACACATTTTTGGGTATATGATCAAATGTACTGGAAACCTCATGTAAAAATATACACAACATAAAGTAGCAAAAAACACATCAATAATGAATAAAGCAAAAGATATTCTGGACAAAAATCACTTCATATTCTCTACTGCTCACTAGTGTTACCATATCTGAGTTGTTATGCATAATTATGGGGAAACAACTACAAAGCTTCAGCTTCATTCACTAACGGTGTTACAAAAAAGATCAATTAGAATAATACATAATGTTGGATATAGAGAACATACACTTTATTTATTGATAACATAAATATAATAGTGGAAAATCTATTTTAAAACATTTGTATGCACATACAACACTTAATATCAGCCCTTTGAGACACTTGTGATTTAGGGCTATGTAAATAAACATTGATTGATTGATTGAATAGCATACCAGTATATGGAATTCAATTATGGAATGGATTAAGCAAGGAAATCAAAGCACTAATGATTAATTTTAAGAAACTGTTCAAACTACAAATGTTCACGAAGTACAAATGAACAATTATTACATAATTAATATATAAGATAATATATTGAACCTTTAAAAAAAACAGATAGATTATTGATGTACTTCATATTTGTTTACTTATTGTAAATGTATTTTATTATTCATTTATTTACTGTTCTGTTACTAACATAAAACAAATAAATGCCCTACTCCCTTTTGGACATACTGTAATGAAACAACTGGAAATATGTGATGCATTACATTGTAACCTATGCATGTTCGAAATAAACGGTCAAAGTTCCTCTTGTTTTTAAGCAGTTCAAACCCTACTGGCAGACTTCCTGTTTGTTTTTAAACATGGGTTCTTGAGACATTTTTGTGCATCCTTTTGGGAGGATGGGTGAAACTTATAGCTGGGGCTAATATACGCAACATTTATGGGGGCGCTACCATTCTTCTGACTTGAGCCGTCATGCATATCTCGGTTGGTAGAGCGGCCATGCCAGCAACTTGAGGGTTCCAGGTTCGATCCCCTCTTCTGCATATTCTAGTCCTTGGGCAAGACACTTCACCCACCTGCTCCCAGTGCCACCCACACTGGTTTAAATGTAACTTAGATAATGGGTTTCACTATGTAAAGCGCTTTGAGTCACTAGAGAAAAGCGCTATATAAATATAATTCACTTCACTCTACACACTTCACATAATTAGGCACTTAAATGTGAAGAAACACGGTAATAAAACAGCAGTTACAACATGGTCTTGGCACCCCCAGTTTAGTGCTCACTTCCTAAACGTTGTAGGATTTCACATGAACAGAAAAAAGACAAACCATGGCGATGTACAATTTGAAAAGATAAAAAAACAAAAAGTACCTTGTTTAGGGCCTCCTTGCTGTACTGTCGTATTCCTTCTTCATATTTCCACCACCAGTCGTTGCCTAATATTAGTGGTAACATACAGTGCATAAATGTATACAGTTCATGCTTGTATACATTTATGTGTAATACGAGTATATTAACATACAAAAATGTATACTTACATGTGTACTAAAACATAAATGTCTCATAGTATGTGTATTACACATTGGATGTGTAATGCTGCAGACAATGCACTTGACAATACAAAATGTTCTGGAACTTTACCTTTGACACGAGACACCAGCATGCACGTTGCCAAGGCGACGCAGAGCCACCCCATAGTAAGTGTGAACGGGCCAAAAATCCGTGGGGCACCATGCAGCAAAAAATCCCTTTGCCTTTTTCAGCACTTTTTAAGGCCCTGCCCACAAAGGATGACTGACAGCCAGGCAGGACCAATGAGAGGCCTGCAATTCGTTTCACTTTCTAAAAAAGTGATGTTGGGTTAATTGAGACACAAAAAATCACTAATAATTATGATCAATCAATTGATCGGAACTTTTTTACCTTCCAGCACCTTCAAGATGTGACATTTTCTAGTTTGAGATTTGATTGTGCAATTTACAAAAAAAAAATACTAACTGAAATAATATATGAAACAAAACTATTATGTAATGTTGTCCTTTCATTTATTAATGTATAAATTTGAGAAAATAAAGATGTTAAAAAATGACCAGTAATTTTGATGTGTGGATGTTCATGCAGTGTAACTAAAATTGGCGCCATGAGAAAAATCAATATCATCAAAATCTTGTGTTTTGGTTGAGCCCCACCCAATTTCGTTATCAAAGTGGTGCTGAAGCTGAGTGGCGGTGACTGCTGCTCACAACATACAAAGTAGTGCAGAGAAAAACGTATTTCCTAGAACTCATTAACATTCTCCCATCGAGTAACCATCCAGAAAAAAAAGAAAAACATGTAATCTTAAAGTTAAATTAACCCCAAAAAGTCTGGAATATCCAGTGCAGCTTTTCTATAAATTAAACTGATGATGTTAGCATACTTTTAGCACAACACACAATGCTTCTCAAATCAAAGTCTGCGAAACAAAGAAAACATGCAAAAACTTTTCTTCAGGATAAGATAAATTTTTTCCCAAGGATGCAAAAATGTTCAAAAGAAGCAGAAATGACAAATGAATTGCACCTCAAATTCAAGCTGTGTTGATTGGTTGTTTTTGTCCATCAAGCACAGCAAAGTCTCAGAGGGTAAAATGTGGAAGGGAGGATCCTGAGGCACACCAGCAAATCTCAAATCTGTGTTCCAGCAGCCCTTCACATGTCGGCGGCCATTTTGGCTCGGCCAGAGTGTTCTGCCAGCAAGCACGAGCTTCTCCAAGAGAGCATCCGTTTGTTCTACATGATTTGGGCTTCCTCTCAATGTCGCTCCTCTTCCTCAGGAGGGTCCGCCGCCTCTTCTGCTTGAGGCTGCTGTGGGGGTCTAGGTGGAGGAGGGGGCGGTGCCGGGGGCCGAGGGGGGATTATGATCTGGTGCCGACGTTGTCGGTAGGCGACGACCGCGCCCAGCAGGAGGGCGATCACCGTCATGAGATAGAGGTCCCACTCAGGGCCCAAAACCTGGTCCAGGTCCACCTGAGCAACAAGCTCCCGCAGCTGAAAAGCACAGATGGAGGGGCAAAGGAAATGCTAGTAAATTTAATTAAGATTAGGGGTGTCTAAATACGATTTAAATATCAAATATTGGTCCAATATCCGTAAAGAGAGAAGTATAGGGTTATATGAACCTGCATGTAAAAATGTGTGATATATTGTCCAATACAAGCAGTCCTGTAGCGTGTTTACTTGTGCAAAGCTGGACAGAGAGTTAACATTTAAATGTCCAATAAGCACAAAAAGTTGCTTTTTACTTGAATTTTAGTCAAGTCATTTACAAAAAGGTAAACATGGTAAGCCATCAGCTACTATTGGAGCTAGCCACTCACAACAGCTCAGCACACAAGCTAGACATACATAATAAGTCTCCTTCAATAAACAATATTGCAGTCTAAAACAGCACCTTTGTCAATATAAACAAGTATTAAATCATCATATTTGCATATTACTTACTAGGGATGTCCGATAATGGCTTTTTGCCGATATCCGATATTCCGATATAGTCCAACTCTTTAATTACAGATACCGATATCAACCGATACCGATATCAACCGATATATGCAGTCGTGGAATTAACACATTATTATGCCTAATTTGGACAACCAGGTATGGTGAAGATAAGGTACTTTTTAAAAAAATTAGTAAAATAAGATAAATAAATTAAAAACATTTTCTTGAATAAAAAAGAAAGTACAACAATATAAAAACAGTTACATAGAAACTAGTAATGAATGAAAATTAGTCAAATTAACTGTTAAAGGTTAGTACTATTAGTGGACCAGCAGCACGCACAATCATGTGTGCTTACGGACTGTATCCCTTGCAGACTGTATTGATATATATTGATATATAATGTAGGAACCAGAATATTAATAACAGAAAGAAACAACCCTTTTGTGTGAATGAGTGTAAATGGGGGAGGGAGGTTTTTTGGGTTGGTGCACTAATTGTAAGTGTATCTTGTGTTTTTTATGTTGATTTAATTAAAAAAAACAAAAAAAACAAAACAAAAAAAACGATACCGATAATAAAAAAAACGATACCGAAAATTTCCGATATTACATTTTAACGCATATATTGGCCGATAATATCGGCAGGCCGATATTATCGGACATCTCTATTACTTACACATACAAAGTATCCAAGGCAGAAGTGTTTTAGAACGTATCCAGTAACAAACATGTCCGCATACTTAATTTCAAATTATTGTGGCCACTAGGTGTTTGTAAAAAAAAAAAAAAAAATGACACTCCACTTCAACTTAAGGACAGCATAAGTCCATTCCAGATTGTATTAATAACTAGGTTACTGTTTGTCATACCTAACATTGTTTTCTGTTTGACTAATTTCACTTGATAAAGCCTTTTGTAACATTACATGCTACTAAATAATAAAAAGGTATGTACTATACGATTCCTGCTGATATTGTAACGATCAATATTGGTGCTGGCCAATGGTCAACGCTCAAATATCAGTATCGTATCAGAAGGGCAAAAGTTGTATCCGGACACCCTTAATTTGATTCAAATTGAATCCAGTATCACTTTATAACTCTCTAAAATGAGCAGAATAGGATTTGTTTAAATATATTTTAGATTCCTTCATGATTGTATTTGAACTTGTTCGCCTCCACAGGCGCAGGGTTGGTGATGATATTCAGAGGACAGCTCCAGGCCTACAAACTTCAGGAGCAACTTTGTCTATCCGCATCACTTCATGAATTATTGTGACCACAAGGTGTCAGTAAAAAAACAAAAAAAACAAAATTACCACTCCACTTTTTTTGAAATGTTTCCAATTGTTCATAATCAGGAGAAACAAGAATACAGACGTATTTTTTCAATGCATCTAACTTGGAAATAAACATACGGTAATTAAAAGTCCGCTTAATATAGTCTCAATAGTCAGTCCATTATTCCGCCTATAAAGTGTTCTTAATCCTACATTTACATTTCTTGACCTCAATATTAGTATTAGTAGTGCCAAGTATTAGTGATTTTGTTATTATAAAAGCTAAGGCAGACAAACTATTTATAGCAGCGCCGTGATCACAGAGAGCTACCTAGCTTGTGCTGCTAGATTGACATCAGGTGTTTTCTCGCCTCGGAGCTCGTGAGTTTATTTTAGATCATAAATAATGTCTCCCACCTTGATAGTAGAAAGATAAAGACAATCTGACAAGTTGGTTAACTTTTGCATCCAATTTAGATCCAGAAATGGTGAGAAAGATACAAAAAGATGCTTGGTTCCATCACTCTTTTTTTTCTTTGCGTGGCTTATGAGTGATTCTTCATCTAAACGGGAATATATGAACAGCCTAACAGTTGCCATCCCAGTTACAGTAGACATGGTACAGTTAGTGATGTTTTATTTTGTTTGTTGGCTCTCATGAAGTCAGCAGTGGGTAGTAATCAGTGTTGTTGTCGAGGGAAAAAGCAAACGTAGTGATGTGTTTGTGAAATTAATACTCCGTTGTATGCTTGAAATACCGTAATCAAAATACGAAATATTGGCGCTAGGAATCTTCAAAATGGGGTCCCAGGGACCCCATCAAGTCATAAAAATGGGGTACCACTTTTTTGTAACCGTTTTGAAAACAAATAATAAATGTATGCATTATCCTGTTATATCTCACATTTTATATTGTCTTTTGGAAAAAGGTTATCATAAACGTTATTTACCGTATTTTTCAGACTATAAGTCGCAGTTTTTTTCATAGTTTGGCCGGGGGTGCGACTTATACTCAGGAGTGACTTATGTGTGAAATTATTAACACATTACCGTAAAATATCAAATAATATTATTTAGCTCATTCACGTAAGAGACTAGACGTATAAGATTTCATGGGATTTAGCGATTAGGAGTGACAGATTGTTTGGTAAACGTATAGCATGTTCTATATGTTAGTTATTTGAATGACTCTTACCATAATATGTTACATTAACATACCAGGCACGTTCTCAGTTGGTTATTTCTGTGTCATATAACGTACACTTATTCAGCCTGTTGTTCACTATTCTTTATTTATTTGAAATTGCCTTTCAAATGTCTATTCTTGGTGTTGGGTTTTATCAAATACATTTCTCCAAAAAATGCGACTTATACTCCAGTGCGACTTATGTTTTTTTCCTTCTTTATTATGCATTTTCGGCCGGTGCAACTTATAGTCCGGAGCGACTTATACTCCGAAAAATACGGTAATTCATTAAAAAAATAACACCAAAGAAAACAAATGCAGTATTTGTGATCGATAAAACTTTTGGCGATTCAAAATTTAAGAAACTACCGGAAAGTGCATTACTTTGAAGTCGACCAATAATAAATAATTCGACCCTGCAAATATACCTTATTTTCCGGACCATAGGGCGCACCGGATTATAAGGCGCACTTGCCCTCTATTTTTAATCTTTTTTCATAAAGTAGGCGCACCGAATTATAGGGCGCATTAAAGGAGTCACATTATTTTTATTTTTTTCTAAATGTAAAACACTTCCTTGTGGTCTACCTAACATGTAATGGTGGTTCTTTGGTCAAAATGTTGCATAGATTATGTTTTACAGATCATCTTCAAGACGCTTTCTGACAGTCTCTTCCGGATGCGCCGTTTTGTGGGCAGTCTTATTTACGTGGCTCAGCTTCGACAGCGTCTTCTCCCCGTCATCTTTGTTGTAGTGGTGTAGCGTGCAAGGACGGGTGTGGAAGAAGTGTCACAATATGGAGCCAAATATTTTAATGACATTCAGACTTTACTTAAATCAACAATGGAGCAACATCTCCTCATCCGAAAACAACATCGGAAACGTGTCCCGTGAAAAACCGTCCAACTGGAACTTTAATAACTAAAGTTCCTTGGGTGAATAATGTAACTCACTACATTGGTATGTTTTAGCACTTTCATAAATGATAAATGGGTTGTACTTGTATAGCACTTTTCTACCTTCAAGGTACTCAAAGCGCTTTGACAGTATTTCCACATTCACACACACATTCACACACTGATGGCGGGAGCTGCCGTGCAAGGCACTAACCAGCAGCCATCAGGAGCAAGGGTGAAGTGTCTTGCCCAAGGACACAACGGACGTGACTAGGATGGTAGAAGGTGGGGATTGAACCCCAGTAACCAGCAACCCTCCGATTGCTGGCAAGGCCACTCTACCAACTTCGCCCGCCGTCCGTTCATGGCGAGTTTACTGACAGATATAAGTAAGAACTTTACACTACTTTATATTAGAAATGGCACTAAAACATTTACTACTAAACATTATGATAGATTTTTGAGCACCGTGTGTAATGTTCTATATTTTCAATGGAACGTTTAAAATGTTGGTGTTGTTTACTTGAGACTTCTCTTATGTTTGACTGCCATCTACTGGTCACACTTATAGTTACATACTGTGCCAAATAAAATCGTGTAGCGTCCCTGAAGAGTTGGTACTTCAGGGAATTCTGGATATTTGTTCTGTTGTGTTTATGTTGTGTTGCGGTTTGTCATTGTTGTTTGGTTTGGTTTCACAATATGGCAAATGTTTATGGCCGTGTTGGCGATGTTTATACGGCCACCCTTAGTGTGACATGTATGGCTGTTGAGTAAGAATGACCTTCATTCACTTGTGCATGGGATGTTCAAAAGCAGGACAAATTTCACCACACCTAGTGTGTGTGACAATCATTGGTACTTTAACTTTAACTTAACATGGTCATTTAAATTGGCTTTAATTATACAGAATGACAGCTTTTCTTGACATCTGCAATTAAAAACGATTATCACACATTCCAACACTACAAAAGCATTGAGGTAGGTGAGCTCAACCTTATAGTCCGGAAAATACGTTAAACAAAACACCAGCAAAAAATCGGTTTAAAAAATAACTGCGTCCTGGACTTTCGGAATTTCACGTCCTTTCTGATTTAAATGCGTAAAAAGACACAAAAAGTGTGTTAACGTCAACACTGATACGTAAATATTTAATATTATTATGAATGTACCTGTTACTACATTACATAT
This sequence comes from Entelurus aequoreus, assembly GCF_033978785.1. NCBI lineage: Eukaryota > Metazoa > Chordata > Actinopteri > Syngnathiformes > Syngnathidae > Entelurus > Entelurus aequoreus. The sequence goes on along the minus strand of NC_084734.1, from coordinate 49,643,855 downwards.
ATACTTAGAGGGTGTATATAAATTGTTAATGGAAGTGTTGAGAAGTTTTTTTAAGGGCTTTATATACAGGTATACTGTTAATGAACAGCTTAGTGTTTTTCATACTTAGTAAATGTACCCAGTAACATGTTGTGGATCAGTATAGATTGTTTTTTGGCACCCTTCACAACTTTGTACAGTGGAAATGCTAAAAGAATGAAAGTTTTGAGTACGTTAAAATAAAGGTGTGTCATACTGAAAGATGAGGACTCACGTTGAGGTCTTGCAGGTACTGCAGTGTGTAGATCAGCCCCAGCTTGCACAGAGCCAAGAAAACAGGCACCTGGGCGTCAGGACTGGCTTCTGCTGCCAAGTCGTAGAAGCGCTTGGCCAGGTGGATGTCCTGCATTACACATGTCATTATTTTGTCTCGTTCTATGGTGGAAAAAGAAAATAATCGCACACCTGTTTGATACCCAGGCCCTTCTCGTGCATGTAGGCCAGGTTGAACATGGCTTGGGCGCTATTCTGCTGCTCGGAGGCCAGCCTGTAGTGGATAACTGCCGTCTCGTAGTCCACATCGGTACCAAAACCATAGTAGTGGTAGTCCCCGAGTTTGATCCTGGCCACGGGGTAACCTAGCAGAGTGTTCCGTTGATGACAAGTGCATGATGGAAAAGAGAAAGAAGAGGACGTGTAAAAGCACCTTGAGCTGCAGCTCTGGTCCAGTGAAGCAGAGCCCGAGGATACGTCTCATTCTCGTTAAAAATCTTTGCACCCTCTGGCAAAAAACAAACACAAATCAATCACAAAAGTTGCAAATGTAAACAAATGTTGGAAAGAAAGTTATCCTACTCTGGTCCAGAATGAAAGCCACGTTGCTCTGAGCCACCTCGTAGCCTTGCTCAGCCAGCAGCAGGTATTGGACCAGAGCAGAGTCGCTGTCGCCCTCCCTGAAGCTGCCGTACGCTGCCATCAGCCGGTCGGACCAGCGGCCGCGCTCACACACGTTCTTGAAAAGCTGCAAAGCAGACAATCGCTTAATTTGTGAGCAGAAACAAACAAAAAAGTATTGTTAATGTCCGTGCAAACCTGGATAAATATGCATAACCAGGACTGTTTGACTTTGCAAAAGGAAGTTTTTGTTCTATGTCCTGTAATACATAACATACTGTCCAACCTCACTTCCAAAACATCTGACCAAAGGTGAAGCAATTTTTCCCTTTATATATTGTGTAAATCCAATGAAATATTACCCAGAAATATGAATACAGGTATCAGCAACTCTAATCTAATGCTTTGTATTGCCCCTTAAAGAGGAACTTCACTTTATTTTAGAATTTTGCCTATCGTTCACAATCATTTTTTTTTTTTTTAGGATTTTAAAGATGATAAAAAGACACTTGGAAGATGCGGCTAATGTGAGTCACCCTTGTAGCCTTCAAAGCCCCCTAGGACAACGCTCCAACTTTTTGTATACAAACTGCAAGTCTATACAGTTGTGTTTAAAATAGCAGTGCCACAGCACAGCAAGATAAATCACTGTTTTTGTTAGAATTCCAACTTCTACATGACAAGTATGTTTCCAGAAGGTTTAGTAAAGGTATAGAAAACCAACAGACCTAACAGGCATGACATGGATGTGGCTGATTCTGTGAAACTTAATCATTTACTGAAAGGAGCGTGTTCAAAAAAATAGCAGTGCCGAGTAAAATGAGTGAGGTCATTGATTATGTGAAAAAATTGGTGTTAAACAGGTGACCCCTATTTAAGGATCGAGGCAACTGACGCTGATACAGTATGCTGGCTGTGCATTTGTCCTTAAGGAACAGGGTAAAATGGGTCGCTGAAGACATTGTTCAGTGTTCTTTGATTAAGAAATTAATAAAAGATGGGAAAACCTCTCAAGAAGTGCCGAAAATTATAGGCTGTTTAGCAAAAGTGATATGAAACGCTTTAAGCTGACAGTCAAAACCAGAAAGGTGAAGAAGAAAATGAAAAACGACTATAATGGCAAAGGTTCAGCCAATGATCAGCTCTAGGAGGATCAAAGAAGATCTACGATGGCCTGAGTACAGTAACAATCAGACGACATCTATGTGAAGCCAAGCTACCAGCAAGAAGTCCCCGCAAAGTCCCATTGTTAAAAATGTAAATGTGCTGAACAGGTTACAATTTGCCAAAGAACACTTTGACTGACCTAGAAAGAAATGGCATAATATTTGGTGGACGGATGAGAGCAAGATTGTTCTTTTTGGGTCTAAGGGCCACAGACAGTTAGTCAGATGTCCTACAAACACTGAATTCAAGCCACAGTGCTAAGTGAAGACAGTGAAGCATGATAGTGCAAGCATCATGATTTGGGGATGCTTCTCATACTATGGTGTTGGTATCTATATATTGCATACCAGGGATCATGGATCGGTTTGAGTACATTAGAATACTGGAAGACGTCATGTTGGCTTATGTTGAAAAGGAAATGCCCTTGAAGTGGGTGTCTCAACAAGACAATGACGCCAAACAAATCAGCAAGCGAGCAAAATCATGGTTATAAGAAACTGTGGTTATGCAATAAATAATAGTTTATGATTCTTAGAAAAGTTAAAGTTAATGTACCACTGATAGTCACACACACACACTAGGTATGGTGAAATTACTCAATGCGTTTGACCCATCCCCTTGTTCCACCCCCTGGGAGGTGAGGGGAGCAGTGAGCAGCAGCGGTGGCCTTGCTCGGGAAAACTGAATCTTCAAGAATCCCTTAGTTTATGGAGTTCATTTATGAATTTGTAAAGAAAAATGTCAACACTGCTATTTTTTGATAATTGTATTTCTTGAATTTATGTTGAATATCAAAATCTACGTTTTCAAATGTTTTTGCTTTTAAATAAAATGTGCAGTGTACCCTATGTTTTTGTGTTCATTAAAATACAATTTATTTGAAGACTTCTGGCAAAAAATGTGTGTTCCTACTTCTGGAAACAAAATGACAGTGTGTACTAATCATGGTAGAACTGATAACAGACAACGAAGACAACTATTGTTGGACATATGAGAAATCACAACCTTATATTTAAGCTGAACATACGAAGGATGAAATGCTGCTTCTAGAAGCCAGCACGAAGAAGAGGGTGAAACTTTGGAGCAGACAGAAACCGATAGAGTGAGGTGAAAGTGACTCGAAGCAGCAAATGTGGAATTTGGAGACAGTATATTTTGGCATAAATGGAGTACTTAACCCAAATAAACAGGAAAAAATGTCCCCGGCCAGTTGGACCAAAGAGACAACTCTCCAAGTGAGTCACACTTTATATTGAACATGATGCACGCAGCACATCATGCGCGTATCATGACAAACAGCATACGCTGTCTGGCTAGCTGTGTACATACAAAACATAAAATGTGGGCTCATACTTTACAAATGCTATAATATGATTGTTCATGTTTTTCAGTTATTACAGATTGGCGTCCTATCGCATTGTGCATTAAAAACTAAAAACGTGTTTCGTGCTGAAACGCGTTTGAGTTACCCAAAACGATGTTAGAATGCAAAACTAACTTACATTCTAGTGAATTAGAACTAAAGTGTAAATGAATAAGAGTTAACGTTAAAGTGAGTGTCGTTTCAGATGCCAATATTTACTACAACCACTACTATACACAGAAAAACGTGTGGAAGATAATTGCAGGTCTGTCCCGCCTGCACGTACTGAAATAAAAAATGTGCATTCATGTAATTCCACTGTCAAATAAACCCGCTCAGGTGCTGCGACGTCAATGATTTAGTTGATCGATATAATATACCCAGAAAATGCCTGTATAAAATGAGCATATTTTAAACGTTCTCTTTTAAACATCCTGCAAAATGCATAGCCTCTGAAAGTATGACTTACAAACCACAAACTGGAGGATACACTTTTTAATCAGGATACAATTTTAAAAAATAGTTAAAAGGTTTTATGGAATAATAAGAGAACATCATACTAGGAATGAGCGGAAGTGGAAAAAAGACAACTTTTGCGTCTCTCTACAAATATTGACAGTCTTATAGAATATGAAAGGGCTGTCAAAGCAGCAAAAAGCACCTATCTTTCAAATCTTGTGTCTAACAGCCACAAACCACAGGTGCTTAGGGATGATGTTTGATAAGGAATTATCGAGTTCGAGCCTATTATCAAATCCTCTTATCGAACCGATTCCTTATCGATTCTCTTATCGAGTCCAGATAGGTTGTTGTATATGGAAAAAAACACAATATTTGGTTTAACAAAAGCTCACTTTTATTATATAATAAAAAAATAAAATCTAATAAATAAATAAATATTGACTGTTACCCACCTAAAAAAATAAAATAAAATAAATAAATATTGACTGTTGTTACCCAAAGTATATTAAGTGGGATTTTTCAGAAAAACAAATATATACAGTAACACAAAAACAAGCTGTCTCTGTGATCACTATAGGTGTATAAATAATAATATAGTGTTAAATAAAATCAGTCCCTTGGGCACAAAACTGAAAATAATACAGCTCTCCAAAAAGTGCACTTCTGCTGCTATTTGACATAACTGTTTGTTATGATACTTTGACATTTTTGCACTTTATTTCTTTATTGAAAGAACATTCTATGAAGAGAAAAGTTATTTGCAAATGTGGTTACAATGCTAAAAAATGAAAAGTTAAAGCTAAAAAAAGAAATACACTTTATTGAGTTAACATTATTTCTTTATGGGGGAAAAATGTTATGAGCTAGAGCAGGGGTCACCAACGCGGTGCCCGCGGGCACCAGGTCGCCCGTAAGGACCAGATGAGTCGCCCGCGGGCCTGTTCTAAAAAAAAAAAAAAAAAATTTAAAAAAAAAAAAAAAAAAAATTTTTTTTTTTTTAAATTAAATCTACATAGAAAAAACACAAGATACACTTTCAATCAGTGCATCAACCCAAACAACCTCCCCCATGCACACTCATCCACACCCACTCACACAAAAGGGGTTATTTCTTTCTGCTACCAATATTCTGGTTCCCACAACATAGACAACACATCTGCAAGGGACACAGTCCCTGAAGCACATATAATTGTATAGGCTGCTGGTCCACTAACATTTTCATTAATTACTATTTTTTATGTAATTATTTTTATATTGTTTTACTTTCTTTTTTATCCAAGAAAATGTTTTTTATTTATTTATCTTATTTTATTTTATTTTTTAAAAAAGGGCCTTATCTTCAACAGACCAGGTTGTCAATGAAATTAGATTTGTTTAAAGGGTTTTTAAAACCAGGTCCAGTCCAGATAATGTCGAAGTCGGACTCAGCAACACACACCTTCATTCATGTACACAGAAAAAAATTAGGGAACACAACAGATTGCATATAATTTATAAACAAAATTACATTTTCAAAATAAGCATTTATGTACAGTCCAGATTATGTCCAGGTCACTCAAATTAGGGAACACAACAACAGATATCATATAATCTATAAACATAATTATACTTTCAAAATAAGCCTTTGAGGACTTCTCATCTTTTTTTTAATGTTTTTTGGCATCATTATCGTTTTCAACCATGTAACTTTCTAAAGTTAGAAAATACTGAATAAATGTTTTAAAGAGAGTAATACTAAGTGAATATCTGTTTTTGGCCTTAAAAATAAACATTTTACGGAGTACTATAATTAAATTGACTAAATCATGATTGTCAATGAACTCTCCTAAAATAACAGAAACCACATTAAGCTTCATAAACAAACCAATCCTTAAACACATTTTTTCAACTTCCACCCAAAACAAAGAACAATATGACAATACCAAAACAAATGCAGGGTGGATTCAGACTCCTGACAACAAAATCGGCAATCATCTGACTCTGTCATATTCCATAATTTTAACATTTTCCCTGTGGGCAAGAAGTTATAAATAATTTTAATTTGAAAATAACGATTTTGCACATCGATAGTAGTTTTATAGATTAGTTTGAATATGGCATCCCATGGCAACGGGCAGTCAACAAAGTCCTCCCATTTTCCATATGTGTTGTATGGGGCAGCCTTCAAAGATTTCTTTATTAAATAAAAAATATATATTTTTCTATTTATTTTAGTTCCTTTTTGCCAACTAGAATTTCTTATTAGAGGTTTACAAACTAATAATTTAGTAGTTCCATAATTAATTATTTGTTTCCATCTTTTCCCAATTACTCCAGTTAGTTGATCAAATGAAAAGCTTGAGCAAGCATCACCATACATAGTTCTAAATTCATCATACTTCAGCATTTTACCATTCTCATTGATAATATCATTGACAAAAATGATTCCTCTTTCAAACATATTTTTCCAAAAGAAAGGCTTTCCATCTATTACAATATTAGAGTTCATCCATATTATCTGCTGCAAAATATCGTCTCTTTTTTCTGGCACATAAAATTGAAAACACCACTATGAGTGGATTGTTTCCTTTATGAACCCTGCCATGTTTACCAGCAGACTCTCTACATAAGAAAAATGGAAGGGGATCACTTGTAAAAAAGGATACAATTTATTTTGATACAGTACATGTTTTTTGTCCAACAGGACACTTGTGTACCACTCAATGTTTAAATACATCTTTGGAACAATTAATGCTTTTAAAGACAGACACATAGCTTCAAGGTTGAGAAGTTTCAGGCCCCCATATTCATACTCTTTGTACAAAACCTTTCTTTCAATCTTTTCTGGTTTGCCGTTCCAGACAAAATCGAAGACCCTCCGCTCATAAATCTTAAAAAAGTTTTGTGATGGAGCTGGTAATGACAAAAACAAATAAATAAATTGAGGAATAATTAACGAGTTGGCAATAGACATTTTACCATACAAGGTTAGGGATTTCCCTTTCCATAATTGCATAATTTTGTCCAGCTTTCTCAGTCGATTATCATAATTTACTGAGCCTAGATCTTCCAGATTTTCTGGGACAACAACACCAAGTATGTTAACTGGTCCATCTGTCCACAAAACAGGCACTTTGCATTCCATTCGAAAGGACGTTCCCTTTAGATTTCCGATCCTTAACATTTTACATTTATCATAATTAAGCTTAAGGCCAGATTGCTGTGAAAATATGTCCAAAAGATTAAGAAGGTTCCGCAAACAATGAGGAAAAATCTTATCTTTGTGAATCAGCCTTTTCTGACATGAACTTCATCAAGAACAAACACAGAACACGCCTCACTCATGCACATCTGCAAGACTCACTCAGAGTTACAGTGTCAAGTTACACACCAGAGTACAAATACACTAGTTAACAGCATGCAATGCCAGGCTTCCCACTAACTGACAAAGAAACAGATAACAGATTTGGTGTCCAGTTCAAAGTGTGACATGATTTAAAAATTTGAGAGTTGACTTTTGTATTTTACATGAGTTATTATTTGTACAAACATGGTGCAAAGTAATTCATGATTTGTTAAACAATGTTAGTGGCTAGCTAGTTAAAATGGGATATTGTGATTTCACAAGACTGTCTTAGAAGTGATCATTTGAAAATGTTCAATTTGAAAAATGTGCACTTAGAGAAAATATAAAAATAAAGTTTTGCATATTGATATTTATCTGTTTCTATATATATTTATTGTGAGAAATCATTAAGATGATCAGTGTTTCCACAAAGATAAATATCATTAATTATTAATAATAACAGAGTTAAAGGTAAATTGAGCAAATTGGCTATTTCTGGCAAATTATTTAAGTGTGTATGAAACTGGTAGCCCTTCGCATTAATCAGTACCCAAGAAGTAGCTCTTGGTTTCAAAAAGGTTGGTGACCCCTGAGCTAGAGAATATAACAACTACACTACCCAGCATGCAACGGGAGTTACGAGCATGCGCAGTAGCCCCGAAAAGTGTTGCATGTTGCCACGCTGTGAAAGTAAACGTCAAGAACTCAGCCAACACGCCTCGTCTGCATTATTTATAATTAGACACACAACACATCTACAGTGTGATTTTGTTTTGGAAAGAAAAACAAAAGTTAAAAAAGGGAGATATGTTGTATATATATATGTATGTGCTGCGGTTGTTTTAAGAACGTTGCGACAGCTGCCGTAAAGGAGGTGCGTTGCTATGTTTCCGGTTGGTCGTAAAAGTGTTCGTCATGTGTTTTACCCTGCTAAAATCTCTCAGTAAAGTTATTCGATGGATTATAGCTTTTGTTTTGAACTTTATTACACCTTGTAGCGCTTTTTCCCGTCCATTGTTTTCCTGCTTTCGCTATCTGCGCCTAATGACTGCGCTACGTGACGTCATTTATTGTGATGTCCCACGGAGCATTTTTGGTCGGGACGGGATTCGAATAAAGAATCAACTCTTTTCCTTTACTATAGTGGTCTCGATAACGGGTACCGGTTCTCAAAAAGGGATTCGAGTCCGAGGACTCGGTTCTTTTCTTATCAAACAACCGGGAAAACCGGTTTTGAGTATCATCCCTACAGGTGCTATTCAACACTTTGAACTTGCTTATTAATCTACTGAACTCCAACAGCGTGGTGCCTTTTTGTACTCTCTGCGAACAATCTTTGACATTTTTCAGAGAGAAAATATCCATGAGTAGACGGTCTCTTCCTGCTTCTGTAGTCTCAGTGGAAACATGTCTTACTGACTTTGAGTGTTTTGAGCCTGTGTCCCTCCCTGACTTAACAAAAATAGTTCAACAGATAAAACCTTCTGCATGTCTATTAGACATTATCTCACGTCGGCTTTTTAAACATGCTTTTAACTCTATTGGGCCCTACATTGTCCATCTAGTAAATTCTTCCATGGAGGTGTGGATGTTTCCCAACCTCCCTGAAACATGCGGTGGTCCAGTCACTAATCAAAAGGAATAACCTTGACTCCAATATTTTATCAAATTTTAGACCAATCCCAAAGTTGCCATTTTTATCCAATGTCCCAGAGAAGGTTGTTTATGATCAACTTCTTTCTTATCTTAACTCAAATGATATTGGGGAGAAATTTCAGTCTCGTTTCGAATCATAACAGCACAAAAACTGCCCATTTAACAAATTTTAAATGAACTCAGGTCAATCTGCAGTTTTTGTGCTTTTATATTTGACTGCTGCTTTTGATACAGTAGACCACAGCATTCTTTTAACTCGCCTTGAGTCTAGTGTATTAAGATTACAGCTCTAAAATGGTTTCAGTCATTTTTGACCAGCAGGAGTTTTTCTGTTACCCTAGGCCAATAGGCTTTATTCATCCCACTCCTCCTCTGAGTCTGCCCTTAAGTATGGTGTACTCAAAGGTTCAATTATGGCACCTGTCCTGTTTTTATATATTCTTCCTCAGGGTGCTGTTTTTAAAAAGCACAATGTCTCTCGTCACTGTTTCGTAGATGATATTCTAATATCTGCAACGGTAAGCAATAACCAGGTTGCTATGACTACTCTGCAGAACTGTTTGCATAATATACAGGAATGGTTGGGGTGGCAATCTTTTATACTTAAATAAATAATACAGAAATTGTCGTATTTGGTCAAACAAACCCGATGCAAGGACATGACAGTGCTATTGGTCCTCTGTCTTCATATTGCCACACACCAGCAAGGAGCCTTGGAGTTATTTTTCACAGACAGACAAATCAGCTCTGTCATTAAATCCAGCTAAGACTCCTTGCAAAAATAAAACAGTATCGTCCACAGGCTGACTTTGAAAAAGATACCGATGCATTTGTGACGTCACGCCTGGATTACTGTAATTCTTTGTATGTAGGCCTGGATCAGGGCTCTCTCCTGCAGCTACAGCGTTTGCAGAATTCTACTGCTCATCTTTCATCCAAAACCAAATGACCTGAGCACATTACCCCTGTACTCGCCTCCCTTCATTGGCTCCCAGTTACTATTAGAGTTCATTTTAAAATTGTACCTATTGTTTTTAAATGCTTGCACCAAGTAGAGCTGCCCTATCTTATTGAGCTGCTGCAGCCCTATTCTCCCAGCAGGACCCTGAGGTCTTCAGATTAGCTCCTCCTAGCTGTCCCTAAAATCAGACTCAAAACCAGAGGAGATAGAGCCTTCTCAGTGGCAGGGCCCAGATTGTGGAACAGCCTTCCAATATCCATTAGATCCTCCCAGTCTCTGAGCCAATTTAAATCCAGATTAAAAACATATTTTTACTCCCTAGCGTTAAAATCCAGTTCAGCAGGATATCTTGGTCGTTTTTATTTCTTGTGTTATGCATTTTTTATTCATTTATTACATTTTAGTAGTTTTAGGTGATATATTTTGCAATTCTTTTAAGGTATATTTTATTACTGTATTTTATTCATCCTTCTGTAGTGTGACACTGCATCCTTTTTTTTTTTTTTTACAAATTGTTTATGTCAGTACAGCACTTTGGCCAACTAGGGTTGTTTTAAATGTGCTATATAAATTAATAAACTGAACTGACCTGAACTGAATGCAAATGATGCATGTCAATAAATGGATGACTGACTTAAAAAGACATGCCATGAAAGGATATTTGAAAAAATGCCTATCAGCCCTTTATACAATTTAATATCTTAAATAGATTGCATTTTACACCATCTCTGTTGTTTAAAATGGGTAAAGTAGATAGCAAGTTATGTATAAAGTATCAGGTAGCTGAAGGAACTCTTACTATCGGCTCAGGCCTACAATTGTATGAAAATATTTCAATGCCTTTGGACGTCAAATTTAATGCTTTTAATGCCATTTTAGGCCTTTATTTTTGCAAAATCTATTTAATGACTTATTGCTTTTAAAGACCCGCGGCCACCCTGTCATAAAATAATTATCGTCTTACATGCAGGAAACTATGTGAAATACAGTATACCCTCGTTTATCGCGGTTAATTGTTCCTGGGCCGGACTGTGGTAAATTTAGGAATAGGAATTATCAACCGAATATTTTCATAGCTAGAGCATTAAAAACTAAATTTTTAACATTATGAGAGCTCTCTTGACATAACACCCTTTAGTCACCTTGACACGCTTTTAAATTCACTATATCAGTGGTTCTCAAACATTTTTCACCAAGTACCACCTCAGAAAAAACTTGGCTCGCCAAGTACCACCATAATGACCAACATTAAAATGCAGTAGCCTAGTAGGCCTAAGTATTAATTGAAACCAAGGCAGAGGTTTTATTTAACAATTATAGCTTATATTTTTGGCCAATGTAACATTACGCAGTTTGAGTACAAGAAAATAAAACACTGTACTTTAATCAAGTGATTATTTGGTGAACCACTAGATGAAGCCCACATACCACTAGTAGAACACGTACCACAGTTGAGAATCCCTGCCATATAGTAATGCTGCGGAGGGTGAGCCAATCAGTGGCCACTATTCAAAACTGAAGGCTGATTGGTTTGGTCTCATCTTTTTGCCAATATTACTGTAGTATTGATAGTTTTATTTAATTTAGACATGTATATGCTTGAAAATGCTCAATTTAGGTTAAAATCAGCGGTAGAGTTAAGCAAACTCTGAAGCATGTTGTTGCGACGGAAGACTACTTATAAATGACGAATGAAGTGTATAAATAAACATTTAACATCACTCATTTTTATTGAAGACCCTTGTTGTCCAATATAATGCAATATATTGACCTTTGTACTTTGCTACGAGTTCTTTCTGGAATTCAGTAGTTACTTACCTTCTTTATCCAAGTGCCAAAACTCACAACTTTGTTTGGTCCCATGGTGGATTATTTTTCAATTGTCCTCAATAATTATTTAATGTACAGAGACTGAATTACCAACACATTTGATTGTTTGGACACCCTATTCTGTGAAATGATACGCAGATAAAAAGGGACTATTTTGTTACGCACAATGTTGGTCGTACGAAAACCAGAACGGGAATACATTTTGGTGAAAGTTTTCGTTGAAAACCAACTCATGCAGAAAGTGGGCATACAAAAACTAAGGTTATAATATTTATATGATAAATGCATTTCCATTGAGTTGCTCAGCAAATAATGGATAACAACCACAATAGATTGCCTTTCAAATTCTACTTATCAAAATGAATTTTAAAGTGTCCTAGTTATCGGAGTCAATGAAAATAGCAGTGACCGGACTATGTTCTGTTAACCTGACTCTCGCCAGATCCTTGTTGTTCGCTGAGCTCCACACAAGGATCTGGGACTTCTCAATAGGAGGTGTATTTCAGAAGGCGGGGCCTTGTAAAAATAACATTGTATGTGATTGGATAAACCACTTGTCCGATATCTTGAATGAGGTGCTACTTCAACCACTCACATCGAAATCAACCCGTGACGCTGATGAGAGCGACGCTGGGAAATCCAAAACAAAACAGCCAACATATTGGATAACGACAGAGCGAAAAGTTAGAGAACGTTTACTGAAACAACGCAGCAATGTCAGTAGATGATCGATCTTCGACAAAACAGTTGCAATAGCATAATCAATGTCAGCACACGACTCCTCGCTGCGTGCCGCCACTGTTGTTTGAATCAAACAGTTGCTTCGGCGCTATGTCACATCTATTCAGTGGCCTTGTGGTTAGAGTGTCTGCCCTGAGATCGGTAGGTTGTGAGTTCAAACCCCGGCCGAGTCATACCAAAGACTATAAAAATGGGACCCATTACCTCCCTGCTTGGCACTCAGCATCAAAGGTTGGAATTGGGGGTTAAATCACCAAAAATGATTCCCGGGCACGGCCACCGCTGCTGCCCACTGCTCCCCTCACCTCCCAGGGGGTGATCAAGGGTGATGGGTCAAATGCAGAGAATAATTTCGCGACACCTAGTGTGTGTGTGTCAATCATTGGTACTTTAACTTTAATCCCGCCCGGCGATCCTGATTGGTTAATTATTTTTTGCTATTTTGAAGGAGTTTGCAATGCCCTCGAGCCCAGATCCTTGTGTGGAGCTCAGCGAACTACAAGGATCTGGCGAGAGTCAGGTTAATGTTCTGTATGTTCTCCTCACCTCCACCGCTGTGTGACACGAGCGCATGACGCCAGTACCGGTGGCGTGCATCTGTGCCAGGTTGTAGAAGGCCATGATGTTGCCAGCCTGCGAAGCCAAGTTGAAGAACTTCAGTGCCTGCTTGTAGTCTCGCTTTACGCCAATGCCATCTGCAGACATGGCAACACAAAGAACATCAAACATCAGACAACAGAAAAAGAACAACAGACTTAGGATACAACGGCAAAGAGAGGTTATGTGACTTACAGTAGTACATTGTGCCGAGCTGCAGCTGACCGTCCACCCAGCCCTGCTCTGCCGCCTTCTGGAAGTACTTCAGGGCCAATTCGTAGTTCTTCCAAGAAACCAAACATGCAAACAGATATTTGTAATAAAGTTCTTAAATTTTAAAGATTATGTCATTTACCACTGAAACGCCTCTTCCGTACAAGTACGCCATGCCTAGGCCGCTCTGTCCCACTGGATTTCCCTGCAGAACAATCAGCACGTTTTCTCTTATTCAAACGAATAAGAGATATTCAAATGAAAAAAAAGAAGACTCACCAAGTCTGAAGCCTTCTTAAAGTACTGCAGGGCTGTCTCGTTGTTCTGAGGCAGGAACTCGCTGCCTTCTGAGTACATCTGCAAAAAGACGCAAAAAGTTAAACCATTTTAAAAGCAACGCCCTAAACTGTTGCAAGTTTGACAAGTTTCTCTCCAGTCCTGTGGGTGACAGTAATGCCCACTACAAGCTCGGAAGGTAACTCACCTTGCCAAGGAAACCCATAGCATGAGTATTTCCTGCATTAGCAGCTTGGTTGAAGTAGTCATACGCCCTCTGGTGGACACAAAGCCTGACATTATTCACATTTTTATTTCAGTGTTTGTTAACCACATGCCTCAATAACAAGATACCTGATGATTTTGTTCTACGCCACGTCCTCCATGCAAGTGAAGCTGACCCAGTCCCACCTAATGAGGGCACCAAAAAAACAGTTAATCTTAGTTTTTTTTAAGTGATGCCTCAAAAGTGGTTCACCAATTTTACTTATTTACTGGCAGTTCAAAATGCAAAAAAAGGCTTACTGTTTTTTTTATTTTAACTTATTTCTACACTTGCATGACATTTAAGAATGTAAATGTTACCAGGTAATGGAAACTGAATTCGGAACTTTTATAAGTTGTGTAAAGGCTCTCATAATGTTAAAAGTTGTTTATGCTCTAGCTAAGAAATTATTGTATTTATAATTCAGTTCTATTCAGACCTATAATCAATTAACAGCACTAAACAGGGTTTTAAAATTGGTACCGTTGATTAACGGTATAAATTCAATGTGAAAAAGGTACACAGCCTTAAAAAAGACTTTCCATAATATATTGGCATAAAAATTACATCTTGGATTATATCGAGATCGTTTTTTCGGCTGATAATGATATCGGATAAGATATTGCCTGGATTTCACCCAAATGAATGGATAATTACAATCAGTGTAAAGCGCTGGTTATGCAAGGGCAAAATCAGGCGTCTATCTTTAATACTTGTGAGACGTAGCATGACGTTAATTTTAGGGAAGAGCTGATGCATCCGTATCGCTTGATATTGGCAAACAGTAAACGGTAAGAAAAACAAATATCAAGCATCTCTACTGTTGTCAAAAAAGGTTTTCATGGTTTGACCCTACAACAGATTATGTAGTACAATTATACATGGAGTACATTCATTCACACCTGGGCCTGCACATCCCCTTTCTCAGCAAGGAACTGGTAGTACTGGATCAGGTCCTCCTCCAGCATGCCACTGGTGGATCCCGGGTTCTCCAGCTCGTCGAGGAGCCTGATTTTCTGTACAGCTGAGCCGCCCGTCAGGGACACATCACTGGCCACTGTGCAGGTTACAGTTAAAGTACCAATGATTGTCACACACACACTAGGTGTGGTGAAATTTGTCCTCTGCATTTGACCCATCCCCTTGTTCACCCCCTGGGAGGTGAGGGGAGCAGTGAGCAGCAGCAGTGGCCGCGCCCGGGAATCATTTTGGTGATTTAATCCCCAATTGTGATGTGGATCCAGTTATGTTTGCTGAAAATAACAAACTCTTGAGTCAACAAATATAAGACGTTCTTACCCTGATTTGCCACCAGCTTGTAGTGTGTGAGCGCCGACTCACAGCTTTGGGGAACACCCACGCCTCCCCAATATCTGTAGCCCTAATAAAAAGCAAACATCATTTTGATATTTATGTGAGCATGTTGTCGCTTTAGCTTTACTCACCAGAATCATGTGAGCAACCAGGTTTCCTCCCAGGGCACCAAAGGTGTAATAAACCAAAGCCTGCAGCAGTACGACATGAAAGATTAAAATACATGGTTATGAACAGTATATTAACGCTAAATGCTATTATCTTTTGATAATGTCATGACAACGCTTTCTTTCAATTGTCCCACTTTTGATTTTTCGGCAGGAAAAAAAGAGGCATGTTTTCTGTACCAACAAATCTATGGGTGAAAAAAAGAACAACGCCCCCCACAAAAAAAATTTAAAAAAATAAAAATGTTTATACTTAAAGAATGATCCAATATAAATACACTACTGTAACAGCACTTTTTGTAGCTGGAATCCATCTTCAGCTTCATAGAATTAAATGAAATACCTTAGCCTGACTGGAGTTAACACCAAGTCCTGCAGCGTACAGAAATCCAAGCGCCTATGGAGAGAAAAAAAAGCTATTTATTTATTTATATTATTATATATTTTACAAGATATTTCAATGTAGACTAAATAGTTGGTAGTTAAAAATAGCATTTCTGACTCGAACAATTAGTTTTACACCCTAAAAAATTCAAGGATCTAAACTGCAGTTAAAAAATTCCCAAATGAGATAAAAAACTGCATTCCTTTGAAGTACCTTTAACTTTGTAAGAATCACCATGTAGCCGCTATGTCTACACCTATGTGACGTTACTGACACCTAGTGACCAGTCAGTATACACTACAGGGGTCCCCAAACCACGGCCAAATCGCCAGCGTCTATAATCCACCTCGCGGGGACGCATAAAGAACATTTTTTTATTTTTTAAATCTGTCCAGTTCAGCCGCTCAAGCAAATAATATTGTTACGTAGTTGCCAATATTTGCTGTACAAATGTGTGAAATACTCCTCTTGAAATCATCTCGTTACTAATAAATTGTTGTTTTGTGGGAAACATCTTACTATATCCCAAATTGTTCATTATGGTACTGTAGTCCATTATTTTGATGCAAATAATATATGCAAAACATTTATATTTTTTTTATATTGTAAGTAATACATTTTTCCATAGAATGGCGAGGAGAATTGAAATAAAGAGCGTTTAACAAGATCCCAAATCAAATTGTTGTCATGTGATGTATAACTACGATGTACCGTCTGCCCTTTGGGGGAACCGTCCATAGCAAGCTTCTCAAACATTTCCTTGGCTCTGCTGATGTTCTGGCTCATGTAGTCTCCAAACAACATGGCATACGCCACCTTCTCCGTAGCCTTCTGGTGGCCTTTCTCTGCCACTTTCAGCAGCTTCTCATACAGACTGGGGTAGCAAAAGTCAGCATTATTTTGACAAATACCGCTGCACACATAAAAAAAGACAAATTACAATATAGCACAACCAGACAGAGCAAACTGGGTGATGTGTGACAATCATTGGTACTTTAATCTTTAATCTTAATCTTAATATAAGCACAGTAAAAATGTTGATGTATGCAGGTTATAATAGAAACATAGCAAAAAGAGAGCTTTTCTAACAGCTTCTTTGGGTTCATCCTCATATTTCACTATCAAACTAACCTGAAGTTTTTTGATTATAGTTTAAAAATTTGCTAGTTAGAGAGAAAAAAGAACATTTGACATGTGTTTAATTATATTTCTGGACAGTATGTCAAAAATCAAAAGTTAAAATAAATAGATATATATATATATAATTTTTTTTTATTGTCGACATCTCAGCTAGTGATGCTTCCCAGGTTGAATGCTGTACAGTCTACAGTCTTATCAGAATATTTCTGTGCAACTTTGCATGATAACAGCCTTGACAGAAATGTAATTTATGGTGCTGTACAATGATTGTCAGACCAGTAGATTGCATCACTGTTAAAGGCCTACTGAAACCCACTACTACCGACCACGCAGTCTGATAGTTTATATATCAATGATGAAATCTTAACATTATAACACATGCCAATACGGCCGGGTTAACTTATAAAGTGACATTTTAAATTTGCCGCTAAACTTCCGGTTCGAAACGCCTCTGAGGATGACGTATGCGCGTGACGTAGACCGGCGAACACGGGTATGCCTTCCACATTGAAGCCAATACGAAAAAGCTCTGTTTTCATTTCATAATTCCACAGTATTCTGGACATCTGTGTTCGTGAATCTGTTGCAATCATGTTCATTGCATTATGGAGAAGGAAGCTGAGCAAGCAAAGAAGAAAGTTGTCGGTGCGAAATGGACGTATTTTTCGAACGTAGTCAGCAACAACAGTACACAGCCGGCGCTTCTTTGTTTACATTCCCGGAAGATGCAGTCAAGATGGAAGAACTCGGATAACAGAGACTCTAACCAGGAGGACTTTTGACTTCGATACACAGACGCCTGTAGAGAACTGGGACAACACAGACTCTTACCAGGATTACTTTGATTTGGATGACAAAGACGCAGACGTGCTACTGTGAGTATGCAGCTTTGGCTTCTAAACATTTGATCGCTTGACCGTATGTGCGCAACTTTTTTTTGCGTATGTACGTAACTTTTTAAAAATATATAAGCTTTATGAACCTTGGGTTAGGTGAACGGTCTTTTGGGCTGAGTGATTGTGTGTGTTGATCAGGTGTTTGAATTGTATTGGCGTGTTCTATGGAGCTAGGAGCTAGCAGAGGAGCTAGGAGCTAGCGTAACAAACACGCAGGTGTTTTTATGCAGGATTAATTTGTGGCATATTAAATATAAGCCTGGTTGTGTTGTGGCTAATAGAGTATATATATGTCTTGTGTTTATTTACTGTTGTAGTCATTCCCAGCTGAATATCAGGTCACCCCCGGCTCTCACAGCATCTTCCCTATCTGAATAGCTTCAACTCCCCACTAGTCCTTCACTTGCACTTTACTCATCCACAAATCTTTCATCCTCGCTCAAATTAATGGGGAAATTGTCGCTTTCTCGGTCCGAATCTCTCTCACTTCATGCGGCCATCATTGTAAACAATAGGGAACTTTGCGTATATGTTCAACTGACTACGTCACGCTACTTCCGGTAGGGGCAAGCCTTTTTTTTATCAAAAACCAAAAGTTGCAATCTTTATCGTCGTTGTTCTATACTAAATCCTTTCAGCAAAAATATGGCAATATCGCGAAATGATCAAGTATGACACATAGAATAGATTGGCTATCCCCGTTTAAATAAAAAAAATTCATTTCAGTAGGCCTTTAACACAAACTAAAAAGGGACAGGCAGTAGAAAATGGATACATGGATGGATGGAACAGTAACTTGGGGCACTCACTCCCTCTTCCAGCTCTTCTTGCTGGTAGCATTGAGCATGTGCATGACCGTCTGGTACTGATCCTCCGCTTCCTCCGCCTGCAGCCTTTGCTGTGCCTGCTGCTCAGCTACAGTAAAAAAGCACAGGAAAGCCATTAAGGAAAGAAAAAAAACTACTCAAAAAGATGTTGCAACACAGACTTACTCTCACAGAACCCCCACTTCTTGTCCTGGTCGTAGTCGTAAGTGGTGGAACACCATAGTCGATTGTCGCCTCGTCCGTTGGTGGTGCAGTCGGCGTACTCTTTGCCTTGGAAGGTGAAGGGGAACATGCAAGGCTCTCCGTCGGCTGTACCGCCGTTTACTATAGAAACTGTGACAAAAAATTGTCATTATATTCAGAAGCTTTTCACCTATTAGCTAAAAGTGACATTTTAATGTCCTGGCAGTAATTTGTGTCCCTAGAATATCAAATTTTTTAATTGAATATGGGTGACAGTCAAATGGACTAGAAGAGGTTATTTTTACGTTTATTATTTTAGAATTTTGTTTACATTGATTGAGTATTTTCCATGGTGGTGTTGACATTTCCTTTCTTGCCTTGATAGTTGAGAGGAATATAATCAGATGAAAGTTATATTTGAAATAAAAACGTTAACATTTAATACATACTTCTCCTGGTCCATATTTTCCATAGGTCATAAAATATCAACACTTATTGATATCAACCAATATAAAATAAAACTTATACTGTGATACAGTTTTCAGCCATATCACCCTGCCGTAACTTAACTTAACTGGTTTAAGTCTTATCTTGATCACAAGACATACTTTGTTGAAATTGGTAACTGTCTCTGACCAAAGGCTATGGCCTGTGGGGTTCCTCAGGGCTCGATACTGGGACCCCTATTGTTCAACTTGTATATGCTGCCACTAGGTCAGCTAATACGCAGTTTCAATGTGTTATACCACAACTATGCAGATGACACTCAGATCTACGTGTCACTGACGGAAGGTGAACATTGGCCTGTTGATTTACTTTGTCGCTGCATCAAACAGATCAGTGTGTGGAAGCAAAACAATTTTCTTTAGCTAAACTCAGACTAAACTGAAATCATTGTCTTGGGCCCACAGAATTATTAGTCACCTTGAGATTTTCTCTCTAAAACATAATGATCAGGTTATAATTTTAGGTGTAATAATGGACTCAGACTTAAACTTTAACAGCCACATTAAGCCAATAAGATTAGCATCTTTTACCACCTGTATAACGTTACCAAAATCAGAGGAATATTGTCTAAATCAGACTTAGTAGGACTAATCAATGCCTTCGTCTCCAGCAGGTTAGACTACTGTAATGGCCTTCTCACTGGGCTCTCTAAACAAGCTGCTGCTTGAATCCTGACTAGAACCAGGAAATACGACCACATTGGTCCAGTGCTTAAGTCATTGCACTGACTTCTTGTTGCTCAGAGAATATACTTTAAAACAGCTCTCCTTGTGTACAAGTAATTTAATGATATTGTGCCAAAGTACATCTCTGACATGTTAGAACCATAATGAATCATCTCAAGCTCTGAGAAACCTCAGGGAGTCGTCCTGCTGGTGCCCAAAGTCAGGACCAAACGTGGTGAGGTTGTGTTTCAGTTGTATACTTCTAAAATATGGAATAGTATTCCTAAAGATGTGAGACTTTGGCAATGTTCAAATCCAGGCTAAAAACACCTTTAATTGTGCATATAACAACTGATAATACTATATCTACTCTTTGATTTTAATTTGAATTATAATAGTTATGATGATCTTATATTATGTTTTTAATTTGAATTATGATTACTTTTACTATCAATTTTATTTTGGTTTTGCCTTCTTGTGATTTTCTGTACATAACTTTGAGTTGACTTGTGTAAAAATTCCAATCCTTTTCTACCACTTGTCCCTTTCCGGGTCACGGGGGTGCTGGAGCCAATCCCAGCTGCCTTCGGGTGGAAGGCGGGTTACACCCCGGACAAGTCGCCACCTTATCGCAGGACCAACACAGACAGGTAACATTCACCCACATTCACACACTAGGGCCACTTTTCCCAATGAATGTGTATAGTTTTTCGTATATTTACACCAGAACTGAAAGTTGCTATTCAAAGACTAGAACGCGAACTGGCCTATAGGGGGAAAAAATAATGGTGTTGTATCCCGCGTCAGAACGATCAGATGATTAGGTTATTTTATTGGTATCTGAGAGTAACCGTGGTTTTGCAGCAAACAAGATTAGAACATCCATTATACAGGTAAAAGTGAAGTGGATCAATATGTTTTTATACATAAACACAGGATACAACACCACTGCGTTTCCACACACAGGTCAGTCTGCAGTCTTGTTTTTAAAAAGCAACTTTAGGTGTCAGATATTAAAAATAAACCTGGTTTTGATTAGGTTTTTTTTCATTTCTGCAGACTGGTGATTCGTCATTTGTTGTATGACTTTGTTTCATTTAGTTATTAAAAACTGAAAAACAATGTTTTTTGTATTTAAAAATTAAATTTTGATAGTTTTTTTGTTTTTCACTTCCCATTCATGAAACAAAAATTCACTGACCAAATACACTGACCCTCGTGCATGCTGCACTGAGTGTCAGTTATTAGTTTTCCCTTGCCTTTCTTAGGGTTGTCCAAAGATACATGTTGTTCTGGCAGCTCTTCCTTCTTTTCTCCCAGCAGAGCAACTTCAGCTGGCTGCTTGCTGTCTTTTTCTTCTTGTGGTACAGACACTTCATGACCGGAGGTGGTAGATGTTCCAGTTACAATATTCGAACCCAAGTGAACGTCATCCTCCGCCGATTCTGGATCATGGTAGGGCTGCAGACATGATATACAGTGCATGGCAAAATATTGTTTGCAGGAAAATTGCATAATCATCGTTGTGCGGAATAAAACATGACACAGGCTTACCTTCAGCTCTGGTCTTTCATTCCCGTCTTGTTCCTCGTCTGGTAAACACCAACAAACCAACTTAGTTTAAATCTGACAGTTCAACCTTGATAAACACCGTTGTATGCCAGCTGCTAGCTTATCACATCAGCCACCGCCAACAAACCCAGATAAGTCTAACATGATACACTCACCAGATGTTGCTGCATTGGCGAAGACTATGAGCAGAAAGGCGCAGAAATAAACCGCTCTCATGGAGTTTAAACCTCTTTTTAAAGAAGCTATTGCCATTTCGGCAGCTAGCTAACAGCACAAGCTACTAGGTGTAGCTGCGTCTGGCTCTATCACTACCGCACATTCAATTTAGGTAAGGTACTAACACGCTCTTCTCAATGTGTAACATTGGTTAAATGTTAACCGGCCGCTGTAGCTGTCAAAAAAGATGCTAACGCATCTAACGCTCGCAGGAGTGACGTTTAGCAAACACGCTATTACATTTGCCGTACGAAGCGGTACATTGGCGTCACGGCTCAATTGTAAATACGTTACCGGCTACTTCGTCGCGCTTTTTAAATGTCCACGTTTAACGACGTGCAGCTAAAGGGCATGCACATTGACGTGTAGCAACATACTACTTAGCCCCTACTAAGCTCTTACTACATTAGAGCGGCACTTCCGGTCCCTGTATTTTGACCAATCATTGCACAGGATGTGGGACAGTAGCCAATCAGGAGAAGATAGTCATTTATTGGCCAATTGGGTACGTACACAGTTATACTTCCAGCAGGTGGGTGGGTCCACCACACACGAACACGCTGGTGAAAAATGTACTAAATAGTGTTACACATTAGGGACGATTATTCCACCCATGTTCTACTGCTTGTTCCTTCCGCTGTCCCAGCCGCACTCGGACGGAAGGCAGTTTACACCCTGGACAAGTTGCCATCTCGTCGCACGGTTAACACAATTAAGACAAGCATTCAGGTTCCCATTCACGCACTAGGGCTAATTTAGTGTTGCCAATCAGCCTATCCTCAGGTGCATGTCTCTGGCGGTGGGAGAAGGCAGGAGAACCCACTCAGTCACGGGGAGAACATGAACATATCACACTTGAATATCCCTGACCCGGGAAGCTGCTGTGAGACACGGGCTCAAACCACTCCACTGCTCTACCTTGCTGCCAAAAAATAGCATTCAAGATGTTAAAACATTTTTTTTGTAAAGCTTTTTAAAAAGTCCCTTTATATGTGTGGGTTTTACATTAGGCAACTATTTGTCTATCTATTCTATCCAAAGCTGTAAATCATTCACACCCACATTAATTATGTGCAAGACCTAATTATTGACAAATGACATTATGATTCAACTGGCATGTAATCACAAAAAAACACAAGACACTTTGGAATAAGTACATATTTATTCACAGGCAGTTAAGTGGTTGTTTCAAAAGCAGATAAAAGACAATATAAATCGCAGTAAACAAGTTAATACAATTAGGCTTATTTCGATCATTATATTGAACATAAATTGTTGTTGGATTGCCTCCTGGAGTGTGTTATGATCAATTTGCAAAATATTCACTGCATGCTCCTTTTAATGGAGACCGTTTTTTAAGATTAAAGCTCACTGCTGAGATGAAGTGGTGCATTCTTGTGAGTATAACACAGCCAGCAGGTCACTGCTCCCAACCTCCAAAAGGTGTGTGCGTACCATTCATGTCCACAAAAAACAAGATTAGTGGTAATAATTTTACGTTTTAACAATCAAAATAGGGTGGCTCAAGTGTTAAGGGCTAAGATTTAGAAAAGAGTGACCCTCCCTTTTAATAATATTTTGTTTAAAAAAACAAAAAAAAACGGTTCAAATAGTTTAAAGGCATTAAAAGTAAATTAGCAATTAGAGGACGTCTTGTTCTGGAATCTGCATATTTTGGTGTGAGTGGTCGTCACTGTGCTGATTTAATAACCCACTCCGCTGCAGGGTTGAGTTGGAAGAGGTCTTTCATGTAAGTTTCTCCATCCAGGCATCGCTCTTCTGCTCAGGGGAAGCAACACGTTTGAGTTTTGTTATTTAAACTAGCAGAATCATTTAACCACTAATTGCTCTTTGCAGTGGCAGCCGGACTTACTGATGTTTCCGCCAATCTCGTACAGACAAAGCTCCTCTTGCTTCACCGCCACAGAACTATGTCAACACAGAACAGAGATGGTGACAGATGCAAATGAGATCTTGTATGAAGTTAAGTTAAAGTTGAAGGTCAACACGCCACCTGTCCTGGCTGAGAAAGCGCGTAAGGATGTCGGCCGCCTGCAAGTCTTCAGTGAGCTGAACAGCCATGGACACTTTGCTGAACTGTGGCGCATGGACGCGGATGAAGCCCGAGCTCTCCTGCTGTCATACAAACACACAGTGACAAACGGTGAGTTCCTTCAACCAGTTAAGTGCAGTTTAGCATTGAAGTGCAGAGGAATTCACCATTCAAAGACAGAAAACACACCCAAAATGTAAATACATTTTTACATTCTAGTTAAAGGGGACCTATTATGAAAGACCAACTTTTCTTACGGATTGGTACCTGTTTTTGTGTATTTGGGATCTGCATAAGTCCCAAAAATTTGAAATCAAACCATGGTGGCATGGTAAATATATTTATAAAACAATCTTGCCTTCGTATTCCTCCAACTGAGCCGTTTGGAATTTGACTCATTTGTGATGTTTGTCCAACATGTGACATCAACGGATATCTCCATGTATGGTAAAATTTTATCCAGGGAGCTTTGCGCAAATCTGCCACTGAGGTCAATAAGTTCCTTCTTTTTCTCTATCCTCTTGTTGTGGGATAGGCTGGCTTGTACATGCATCCGCCACTGTTGTAATAATAATAATAATAATAGATTTTATTTGTAAAAAGCACTTTACGTTGAGCAAACAACCTCAAAGTGCCACAGTGTTAAAAAAAAGAAAAGAAAAAAAGAAAATAGTAATAATAATAAAAGATCATTTAAAAAAAAAATTATATATATAAAACTAGAAACATCCCAATAGCTAGAACCAGCTATTCTATAAAAATCTATAAAAAGGCTTTTTTAAAAAGATGGGTTTTTAAGCCTTTTTTAAAAGCATCCACAGTCTGAGGTGCCCTCAGGTGGTCAGGGAGAGCGTTCCACAGACTGGGAGCAGCGGAGCAGAAAGCCCGATCTCCCGTAGCTTTGTCCTTGGAGGTTGGAGGAGGTTAGCCTGTTTGGAGCGGAGGTGTCGTGTGGAGGATTTGGGGGAGAGCAGTTCTTTAAGGTAGACGGGGGCATTTCCATGGAGGCACTGGTGAGTTAGTAATGAGATTCTGAATTCAATCCTGAGTGGAACAGGAAGCCAGTGAAGGGATTTGAGAGTTTGTGTGATGTGGTTATATTTCCGCACTCTCATCAGGATCCTAGTAGCACTATTTTGTATGTACTGCAGCTTCTGAATGTTTTTGCTGGGGATCCCGACAAGAAGTGCTTTGCAGTAGTCGAGCCTGGAGGAGACAAAGGCGTGGACGAGCCTCTCGGCATCAGAGAGAGTGAGTGAGGGGCGGAGTTTCGCAATGTTCCTGAGGTGGTAGAAGGAGGTCTTGCACAGTTGTTTTATATCCCCTTTATTCACTGTGTCCATGCAGAGTATATCACACTCTGCAGACACTGAACAATTGATGTGCTCTTTTCTTTCTATATGTTCTGAGGTTCTGGATAGTATAGCGCCCCTCAGAGCTATACGTCCAAAGCCAAAACAGGAGCCTTGGCTCAATGAAACCACACGAACAGCTCGGCGTGAGTGGCGAAGGGCGGAGCGCAAGTGGAAAGGGGATCACTTGGAGGTTTTTTATCAAATTTTAAAAGACAACTGTCAGAACTATCAAAGTGTGGTTAAAGTTGAGAAAACAAAATATCTGTCAGACTTAATTTTAAATAGTATCAGCAAGCCACATGTTCTTTTTAATACTATTAGTTATGTTCTTAATCCGAATCCGGCCATTTTACTGGAGATGACAAGTGAAACTTGTGAAAAATGTCTCTCCTTTTTTAACGATAAGGTTGCTTTTATTCGGGCAAATCTTTCTCGCTCTCCATTGAGTTTTAATGTGGCCACTCAGTGCTCAGCTGTGTTTAGTCAGTTTGAGCCTGTGTCCATGCCTGAGCTTACAGGAATAGTCCACAAACTGAAACCCTCGTCCTGTCCCACAGACCCAGTCCCCCCTCGCTTTTTTAAAGAAATCTGGGACACTATTGACTTGTCTGTTAGATACATCATCAACAGCAGCTTGATTTCTGGCTCTGTCCCCTCTTTTTGTAAAAGAGCTGTTGTCGAGCCTTTGATTAAAAAAACAGGTCTAGATCCGACAAGTTTGTCAAATTATCGGCCCATTTCCAAATTACCTTTTGTGTCAAAAATTCTGGAGAAATGTGTTTTAGCGCAACTGCAGCCTTTTTTAGATGAAAATAGCACTTTAGATCCATTTCAGTCTGGATACAAGGCTTTGCACAGTACTGAATCTGCACTTTTAAAGGTTTTTAATGACTTGCTTTTAATGTCTGATTCTGGTAGCTCTGCCATTTTAGTGCTTTTAGATCTTACAGCTGCCTTTGATACAGTCGACCACACAATTCTTTTAGACCGCCTGAGAGACTGTGTGGGTGTCAGGGGGACTGCATTAGAGTGGTTCAGATCCTACCTGTCAGAGAGGTCCTTCTCTGTCAGGCTGGGGGCTCCGCTTTACTGTGGTGTCCCCCAGGGATCCATTCTAGGCCCCATCCTGTTTTCCTTGTACATTCTCCCTCTTGGAGAGATTTTTAAGAAACATGGAGTGTCTTATCACTTTTATGCAGATGACTGCCAAATTTATATGCCAATTTCAAAAGGCCACGGCCCCCTGACACCCCTTCTCAACTGTCTATGTGATGTCAAGGCTTGGTTAGCCCAGAATTTTTTAATAATGAATGAGGGAAAAACGGAAATTTCAGTTTTTGGTCCGGCCCTCACTGACTTGGGACCATTGCAAAATGATGTGCGTCCCAAAGTCACCAGCCTTGGCGTCACTATAGACAGCGATTTTAAATTTGACAAACAAGTCAATGGCGTTTTAAAATCGTGTTTTTATCATCTTTGTCTTTTAGCAAAGGTAAAACCATTTTTATCTTTTAACCTTTTTGAACAAGTGGTGCATGCTTTTATTTCAAGTCGCCTGGACTACTGCAATTCACTTTATGCTGGCATTAGCCAAAAAGCTCTCTCCAGGTTGCAGTTAGTCCAGAACGCGGCAGCACGACTTTTAACAGAGGCCAGGAAACGCCAGCATACAACCCCAATTCTTCGGAGTTTGCACTGGCTCCCTGTTCATTTTAGAATTGATTTTAAATCCTTGCTGTTTGTTTTTAAAGCTTTACATGGACTGGCACCTCAGTATATCTCGGACCTCATCCAAATTTACACTCCTGCGCGCGCTTTGAGGTCCGAGAGCCAGCTCCAGCTCGTGGTGCCCAGGACGAGACTTAAAACCAGGGGAGACAGGGCCTTCTCTGTGGTCGGCCCTAATCTCTGGAACACTCTGCCCCTCCATGTTCAAACTGCTTCCACAGTGGAGTGTTTTAAGTCTCGTCTTAAGACCCACTTTTATTCTTTGGCTTTTAACACTACGTGAGTTGTGTGGTCTTCTGTCCTCTGTTGTCTTGTGTTTTTTTTAATAAATTTTGTTGTCTATTTTACTGTTTTAATTGGTTTTACCCTTTAAAATAGTTTTTAATCATATTTATTTTTTTATATAGTCTCTGTATTGGTTTTCTATTCATTTATTCTTTGTTTTTATTCAGTCATTGGTGTAGCATAATATTGTTTTTAATATTGTTTTTAATATTGTTTTTAACATGGCTGTGCAGCACTTTGGAAACATTCTTGTTGTGTAGATTTTAAATTTGACAAACAAGTCAATGGCGTTTTAAAATCGTGTTTTTATCATCTTTGTCTTTTAGCAAAGGTAAAACCATTTTTATCTTTTAACCTTTTTGAACAAGTGGTGCATGCTTTTATTTCAAGTCGCCTGGACTACTGCAATTCACTTTATGCTGGCATTAGCCAAAAAGCTCTCTCCAGGTTGCAGTTAGTCCAGAACGCGGCAGCACGACTTTTAACAGGGGCCAGGAAACGCCAGCATATAACCCCAATTCTTCGGAGTTTGCACTGGCTCCCTGTTCATTTTAGAATTGATTTTAAATCCTTGCTGTTTGTTTTTAAAGCTTTACATGGACTGGCACCTCAGTATATCTCGGACCTCATCCAAATTTACACTCCTGCGCGCGCTTTGAGGTCCGAGAGCCAGCTCCAGCTCGTGGTGCCCAGGACGAGACTTAAAACCAGGGGAGACAGGGCCTTCTCTGTGGTCGGCCCTAATCTCTGGAACACTCTGCCCCTCCATGTTCAAACTGCTTCCACAGTGGAGTGTTTTAAGTCTCGTCTTAAGACCCACTTTTATTCTTTGGCTTTTAACACTACGTGAGTTGTGTGGTCTTCTGTCCTCTGTTGTCTTGTGTTTTTTTAAATAAATTTTGATGTCTATTTTACTGTTTTAATTGGTTTTACCCTTTAAAATAGTTTTTTAATCATATTTTTTTTTTTTATATAGTCTCTGTATTGGTTTTCTATTCATTTATTCTTTGTTTTTATTCAGTCATTGGTGTAGCATAATATTGTTTTTAATATTGTTTTTAACATGGCTGTGCAGCACTTTGGAAACATTCTTGTTGTGTAAATGTGCTATATAAATAAAGTGGATTGGATTGGATTATATGAGCCTCAAAGGTCAGGTGAGGGTCCATTTTAACACCCAGATTAGTAACTGAGGATGAGAGGTGAATGTCATGGCCGGAGAAAGTGATGCTGGTGATGGTGTAGGACTGAGTCTGATGTGGGGTGCCGACTACAATGGCTTCAGTTTTGGAGCTGTTCAGTTGCAGAAAATTGTGTTTCATCCACGCCTTTATCTCCTCCAGGCAGTTGGTAAGTGTGGATGATGGCAGAGCTGCAGAGGGGGTTGGGTTTGTTTTCAGGTAAAGTTGAGTGTCATCAGCATAGCAGTGGAATGATATTCCGTGCTGGCTGATGACACTGCCAAGGGGGAGCATGTAGAGTGTGAAAAGGGTGGGACCGAGGACTGATCCTTGAGGGACACCACAGGTGACAGAGACTGTGTCCGACTTTGCCTCTCCCAGAGAGACGAACTCTGTTCTTTTGGTGAGGTAGGACGTGAACCAGTCTAGGGCAGTGTCAGAGAGTCCGATGGTGGAGTGTAGGCGGTGTAGGAGGATGCGGTGATCAACAGTGTCGAATGCTGCAGTGAGGTCAAGGAGGATGAGAAGAGATGGTGAGCCAGCATCAGCAGTCATCAGCAGGTCACTGGTGACCCTGACCAGAGCAGTCTCCATGCTGTGGCCAGAGCGGAAACCAGACTGGAACTTTTCATTAATGTTGTTGGTTTTAAGATGATCATGAAGTTGGGCAGCAACTACCTTTTCCAGCACCTTTGAGAGGAATGGAAGATTGGAGATCGGTCGGTAGTTGGCCAGAACTTCTGGGTCTAGACTGGGCTTTTTGAGAAGTGGTTTGATGACTGCAGTTTTCAGGATAGACTGGGATTTTTGAGAAGTGGTTTGATGACTGCAGTTTTCAGGACAGTGGGGACCTGACCAGCCTGGAGGGAGTGGTTAATGATTTTGGTGATCAAAGGACTTATGGCAGGGGTGTGCGTTTTTACCAGGGCTGAGGGAAAGGGGTCCAGGATACAGGTGGAGGGTTTCATCTTCATGATGCCCTCAACCTCTCTCTGCGTGATGTCTGTGAAGCAGCAAAGAGGCTGAGTGGTCCCAGGCTGAGGGTTGACAGTTGGGACTGGGGGGGCAGGGGGGGTGGAGAGAGAGGAGCGGATGTTTTCTACTTTAGTCCTGAAGAAAGAGGAAATTGTTGCATTGCTTCTGTGTGGTGTCCGAGTGTAGGTGAGTTTGGGGTTTGAGGAGATGATTTATGGTGGAGAAAAGTTGCTTGGAGTTTCCAGGGCTATTTTTGATGATATTGGAGTAGAACTGGGACCGTGTATCACTGAGGAACTTTGAATAGGCCTTCTGGTGTTCTCGATAGGCTATTGTTGTGAACAGTGAGTCCTGAGTCCATGAAACGTCGTTCAAGGACACGCCCCGCTCTCTTCATTTTCCGCAGCTCGTCGGTGTACCAGGGGGCTGAGCGCATGAAGGTGACTGTTCGGATTTTGACAGGGGCATGGAGGTCTAGGAGGCTGCTCAGCGAAGTGTTGTAGAAGTCTACTGACTCAGTGACTGATGGGAAGTAGACAGAGGAGAGATGCTGAAGGTCAACGGCCAGGGTGTCCGGGTAAATGTTTTTTATTATCCTGAAACTGATTTGGCGTTTGGGATTTTCAAGGGGGGACATGAAAGGCAGCTCCATTGAAATGGCCTTGTGGTCAGACACACCCAGGTCATACACCAAGAGGTTGCTGATGGAGACAGAGTTGGTAATGACCAGGTCGAGAGTGTGGCCCCTGGTGTGTGTTGGAACATCAACATGTTGTGTCAGGTTGAGGCAATCTAAAAGATGCAGGAACTCAGCAGCAGAGTGGCAGGAGGGGGTGTTGACATGAATGTTAATATCTCCAAGTATTACAATATTGGCTGAGGTTGTGCAGAGTGTGGTGAGAAGGTCATGTATCTCTGGGATGAAAGCAGAGTTTGGTTTGGGGGGTCGGTAGATCAGGAGTATTGTCATGGGGAAAGGGGGTTTGCATTTAAATGCAAGGCATTCAAATGAGGAGTGCACAGGTAGGGGCAGGGGGGACAAATCAAATTTCCTTTGGTGTATAACAGCCAGGCCACCACCACGACCGGTGTTTTCTTTTCTAATAGAAAGTAGCGTATAGTCCTAACTATTATTGAACAGTAGACTCAATATGGAGGCGCTAAAAATTACAACATTGCTGACAGGGAGATGACATAGGTCAAGTGAAGGTACGTGAATAAGTCCGGCCAGAAAACGGTTTGACGATAGAACCACAATTACATATTTTCAAACACAAGAAAGTGTTATAAATGAAAGGGCTCTTGATAAAAATGTGATTTATTTTACTGAAAAACGTTTGAAAATAATTAAATCACCGATACAGCAGTATTTTTACTATAAAGTTTTGAATCACCATGATCATCAATACATTTCCTTTAGTTATAGGTATAATCGGACAATTTATTTGTAATAATTTAATGAATACAATATTTGTGTATTTTTATTTGACTATTATATTTATAATATACAACTTTTTATTCAGAATTTTTTTCTTTAGTATTTTACTTTTGATTTGTTTTTATTATCTGATTTACAGTGTATCTGGTAATAACCTCTTTCTTTGCTGATTGACTGGGGAAAATTACATGGCTTTACAAACTGAGGTGTACATTTTGACCGAAATTCAAGTTGCGAATATGGTTCATTGGCATATAAAAGATGTTTGAATTTTTTACACAAATCTTGTTGTATTGGATTGTATTTAATGTTATGTCCTATGATTATATCAAACAGTTCACACGGCATTATACCTTCAATACCAAGACTGGCAGATTGTTTTAATGCTACTGATCAAATGTGATCGCTTTTAAGCAGTAGCCCTGCCTACCTCGGGTATACATTTGTCAGGTGGTTTCTCAGGGGCGATCTTTTTCAGTAGTTTCCTCATCGCTCGCTCTTTGTTCTGCTTGCGCTGGCTCTCCATGTTCTGCCGTCGCACCTGTGTCAGGATAAACTTGGGGATCTACCACACATGCACATACACACGTAAGACTCATGGTATGCAACAACACATTGAAGGCCCTTCAGAACCTTACAGTCCACAGCAGGTTCTGGTATCTAATGAGCAGCCGCACGATGTTGGCAGTGCCTGTCGCCATGGAGAACTCCTGCTGCTCTGTGACCTTTGAACGGCAGCCCTTGAACATGAAGATGTTGGGCGCCATGACGACCGAGACGTTATTGAGGGTCATTTTGTTGTTGGCCTGGTGGTCAATCACACACTGGAAGAACTCCATTAGGGCCTGCCAAGGGAAACAGCTTGCTATTAAACATAGAGCACTTAACAGACAAAATCAAATAATTTGTTTATTCCGCTACCTTTAAACTATCCCGATTGGCCTCAGGCAACAAAAGAAGAAGCAGGTTAAGAGCCTGCAGCTGCTGCTTCTTTGTGGGCAGCTCTGAAAACACAAACAAGTTTATTCATGTAGAAAAATTAACAAGAAGATTGCAATTAAATCTTTTCAACTAACCAGTCATGTATAGTGAGGGTCTACAAAAGAAAATAACCGCCAGGGTCTCTAACTCTGTCAAAAAACATTGGCATTACAGTCGTAGCTGCTAATGCCAATGTTTTTTGGCAACCTCAAGTTTTGTTTTTTGTTTTTTTAAATATGGTCGGCATCCAACAGCTTTATCTAGTTCTGCATGCACATTAAAACATTGCTCTATATATATATATATACACACACACAGTATATATATATATATATATATATATATATATATATATATATATATATACACAGTATACACATATGCTATATATATATATACACATATGCTATATATATATATATACATTATATATATACATACATACATATATATACTGTGTATATATATATATAGATATATACATATATATACTGTATATATATATATATATATATATATATATACATATAGATATATACATATATATATATATATATATATATATATATATATATATATATATATATATATATATATAGCAATGTTTTAATGCACTTGCAGAACTATATATATATATATATATATATATATATATATATATATATATATATATATATATATATATATATACACACACACTATATTGCCAAAAGTATTTGGTCACCCATCCAAATGATCAGAATCAGGTGTCCTAATCAATTGGCCCGGTCACAGGTGTATAAAATCAAGCACTTAGGCATGGAGACTGTTTCTACAAACATTGTGAAAGAATGGGACGCTCTCAGGAGCTCAGTCATTTCTAGTGTGGAACTGTAATAGGATGCCACCTTTGCAACAAATCCAGTTGTGAAATGTCCTCGCTCCAAAATATTCCAAAGTCAACTGTCGGCTTTATTATAAGAAAATGGAAAAGTTTGGGAACAACAGCAACTCAGCCATGAAGTGGTAGGCCCCTGACCCAGAGAGGGGTCAGCGCATAATGCAAAAAGGTCGCCGACTTTCTGCTCAGTCAGTTGCTACAGAGCTCCAAACTTCATGTGACCTTCCAATTAGCCCACGTACAGTACGCAGAGAGCTTCATGGAATGGGTTTCCATGGCAGAGCAGCTGCATCTAAGCCATACATCACCAAGTCCGATGCAAAGAGTCGGATGCAGTTGTGTAAATCACATCTCCACTGGACTCTTGAGCAGTGGAGACGTGTTCTCTAGAGTGACGAATCACACTTTTCCATCTGGCAATCTGATGGACGAGTCTGGGTTTGGAGGTTGCCAGGAGAACGGTACATTTCAGACTGCATTGTGCAGAGTGTGAAATTTGGTGGAGGAGGAATAATGGTGTGGGGTTGGTTTTCAGGAGTTGGGCTTGGCCCTTTAGTTCCAGTGAAAGGAACTGTGAATGCTCCAGGATACCAAAACATTTTGGACAATTCCATGCTTCCAAACTTGTGGGAAAAGTTTGGAGTGGGCCCCTTCTTCTTTCAACATGACTGCACCAGTGCACAAAGCAAGCATAAAGACATGGATGACAGAGTCTGGTGTGGATGGATGAACTTGACTGGCCTGCACAAAGTCCTGACCTGAAAAAGATGGACCGACATCATTTTGAACCCTATGGGTTAGGGATGGAATGGCACTTCAAGTTCATATGTGAGTCAAGGCAGGTGGCCAAATACTTTTGGCAATATAGTGTGTGTGTGTGTGTGTATATATATATATATATATATATATATATATATATATATATATATATATATATATATATATATATATATATATATATATATATACCATTGTGTAAATCGTAAATAATTGTAAAGAATACAATGATTTGCAAATCCTTTTCTCTTTTTTTCTTTTTTTTTTATAATGTCCTGCCCAGCTTCTCGGGCAAATCATATAGCAGATGTAGATGCCCATATCGGCTGTTCAGATTTAATTTACAAAAGAGAAGTGTAGGATACTTCTCTTGTTGCCTTACTTGTATTTTGACTTTATTAAATGTATTTATATTATCATTTGGTGCAGCCGGGCCGGAGCAGGAGGGGATAGAATTGCAGTGTATTCAATTGAATACACTGCAAAGACAAGATATTTTATTGCAAATATTAGCTTATTTGGAATTTGATGCCTGCAACATGTTTCAAACAAGCTGGCACAAGTGTATTGTGTACAGTATTGATCCTTGACAGAACTTCAGTGTTCATGAATTTTGGGTGCTGTAAAATGTCGCACAATGCCACTGAACTGCACTTACTACAAGCAACAACATAATGTTCTCTTGTAAAATAGCAACTGTTACAGTATATGTTGCTCTTTTTTACCTGTCAGTTTGCTTTTTTGTGTCCTTCACTTTGACTCCCTAACCTGACTCTCGCCAGATCCTTGTAGTTCACTCATCTCCAGCTCAGCTGATTAATTTGAATGTATCATCATTAATTGATTTATTTGTATTTTATTTTTCAGTATCAAATGGTTCAAGTCGGTCAAAAGATGTTTAAAGTTAAAATAAGGGTACTTTTTTTTTTAATTTCAGGCAAATTGATGCACTTATAATCTTTTCTGTTAAAGACAGTTAAATAACTGTTATTTTTTATTGTAAGTTGATCTATATTTTTTCTGTTTTTCTTTTTTTATGTTCATAAGGATAGAATGTTATGCAGAGGTGTACTTATAACAATTTTATAGACAAATGATACCATTTGTTGTCACACCGTAACAGAAAATAACTGAGAAGCACTGGGTAAATTAATATGAGTGCCAAAAAGACAACGGAACAGAAAATAGGTAGGCAATCGGTGTGGAGTAAAAAAAAAAAAAAAAGACTATTTGCAAAAAGTACATAAATGGCGCTCTCAAGTATGGAGCAATTAATGAAGCAGGCGAAGCGTTCCGCAGTAAGTTTTAATTGTGATGAGACTGGACATATATCACAGCGGAAGAGAAGGCACTAGTGGGACACAAGTAGGGGTGTAACAATTCGATTTGATATTTGTGGTTGGTTGCCGATACGATTCAGCTACAATATTTTTTAGAATGATGCGATATGAAACGATTCAGTGAGTTGAAATTGTTTCAGTAAATTTTTATAAAAAATATCAAGCAGTGTGAAATAAATAGGGAATATTGGATACTGCAGTTAAAGTTTCCTACATTCCTGTTATTTCTTGTAAGAGAATTAGGTATAAATTATGGAAACAAACAACAAATAATGGCCAATGCATTCACATCTTATTTGAACAAAGTGCCAGCAAAACTTAAGGTTGAATTAACAAGAGGAAACATTTTATGCTCACATTTTCAACATTAAAGCAATTTTCAATAAAAGTGCAGTAACCAACATTTTAACAGTAGATCTACATGCTAAATAAAGTTCCTCCATACAATATCTGTTCTCTGCCCTGGCATTGCCTATGAAGGACAGCGTCCCAGGTGTGCGGAAGCATGTATATCCACTCATCCCTGTTTTGGTGTTGGCTCTCGCTTCCTAATTTCCATAGCCTCTTTGATCCATCTCTTCTTTTTATGTATTTCTCATTAAATTACTTTTTGTGTTCCGGGAGTTGGTGCATTGCCGTAACTTGCACTGCTGTCACTTCCGTTGTGTCGGATGCGTCTTCTGTGGTTTAAAGTTGTGTTGCGGCTTTATCATTGTGTTGTGGTGTTTGTATTTATTTTGGCTTTTGCAATCGTGCTGTACCTGAAAGTTCTGATATTGAAATGCCTCGCAGTGGAGAAGGAGAGACAGTCGGAGATACACTCTGTCCCAGATGCTTTCTTAACAAGCGGTCACAAACTCAGAGTTAAAACACACATAAACAAGTGTGAAAGAACTGCTATTTGCCACAACTCACGTTTAGACACTCAGCACACAGACACCCAAACTCACGCGGGACTCGGTCCACTGGTCTGCCACTCTCGCACACACAACAGCACCATCTCTTAAAAGCACACAAGACACACACGTCACAGATATTACACTATTGTCTTGCGGCGTTTGCGTTTGTTATGACCTTTTTGGATCACCGTAGATATATGCCATTTTGTTTTGATGACACCGCAGACGTGAAAATAGAGTTAACGTTTAACATCTTTATTATTAAAAGTGCTAAACTTCAAATGAAGTCTACCGTTCTTGAATACAATATTTACCTTTTTCTAGTATCGTTAAAATTGATCTATTCCCTTTTAAAACACAGACCTCTTGGTAGGCAAATAAGCAGAGCACATTTCGATATACTTAAAATTTAAGAATATAAAACGATGTATTGACATATCGATCAATTGTTACACCCCTAGACACAAGCCAATAAAAGATCGCCTCCTCATCGTGTCCTTCAGCACACACACAACCTCCCTTCCCCCTTTCGTGACTGCCTGCTCCCTGCTCCAGTCAGCTGCACATTCGCCGACGACAAGGTAAAGTGGATTTTAATTTTCATTATTGTAGCAATATGGTTAAGGTTAAATATTTTCGTTCCTTTTTTCGTTGGGTCAAGTGACATAATATCATCCAATATCATCGCTGGGGGTCTATTAGGGAACTGGGATGTGATGCTTTTAACATACTGCAGTTTGTAATTTGCAGGTATCCAAAATGATGCAAGTTAGGAATATTACATTTTTAATTATCTGTACAAAAGAAGATAATATATTATTTATAAACAAGTAAATGTCACCAAGTTTAGAAGACAAGTGTTAACCAGATTAAATATTTTCTTAAATTAAAAAAATATCCCTAGTGAATGCTTTACTATTGGGTTGTGGACAAAATGAGATTATGTTTTCTGCAAAAAAATCCCTTTTTTCTGAGGGAAGAAAATATATATATTTTTTAAACCAAAAGTAAGCAAATTTGCAGGGTTTGAATGCTAAATGGCAAACATACAGGGATCCACTGTGATGAGATTTCACATTCAGGAAACAGCATCCTCTCAAATTATCACCTGCTTCTAATTATTGCCACACTTTCTTTGCTGTTTTGACAAATAAATGCCCCAGTCATAGTCAAAACATTTACGGAAGTTGGATACACGCCCTAATTAATGAATTCATGAAATTATGCTTCCAACTTTGTGGGAAGAGTTGGAGGATGGTTCTCTGTTCCGTGTGTTCATTGGAAGGTGTAAAATGCATTATTAAATGAGTTTGGTGCAGAAAAGTTCAGTGTTAGTGTGGGGTTATACATACTGTTGACTGCGATGAAGGCGTTGAGGTACTCGACAGTCAGCAACGAATGAGGCAGCTCCCTGATGAACAGCTTTAATAGGCTCGCTGCGTCATGCTGCTTCAACTGTTGCCACGAAAACGTCCCTTCGTAAAAGCAAGACTCCAGCTCCTGGCAGAGAGACTGGATTTTTTGTGGTGGAGCATGAACAACAGTAAAAAGACTCATGGTCCGAGCTTGTAAAAATTCATTTCCCTACTTTGACTCGAGTGGCAGCGCCAGGGATCCTCAGCAGGCCCTCTGTGTCTAATCCTGCCTCTTCGATGTGGCTGATAAACTGAGGAGGACAAGAAGTGTTCTAAAATTCAAGTGCCTTGATGGAGGTAACCATGCTCACCCTTTGCAGGATGAAAGGCACTTTGGTCCCAGCGGCTCTCCTCTGGTCCTGTTCTAATAAAGTGATGAGGGGAACCCCAAAGACGCCACTTTCTGTACAACACACAAACATTGCAAGGTAATTTTCTTTCATGTTTTAAGCCGGATGGCATGTGATATCATAATTTTTGCAGGAGCTCCACACCTTTGGTCTTCATTTTGACAGCCTTGTGAGCCTTCAGGTCGATACTGCCTGTGTCAAAAAGAGCGGTCATCTCCACTAGAGCGAGTCTTCGGACCTGATGGGATATTTAGACATTTAATACAACAGCACTAATGTTATCATGTAACTTTGCTGAATCACAACTTTTTTTTATTGATCGATTTCTACCTTTTTCATATCCATCGGGGACAGTTGTCCAATTCTGGTCTGACCGGTTTTGTCTCTGAGTAGCCTAAAGTTCTACAAAGGGAAAATTACATACGTATTGTTATCTAGTGTATATATTTATAATTATTTGACCCCGAGAGGGACAAGCGGTAGAAAATGGATGGGCATTCATTGGATAATCCAATAAATAATTTAATTTATTATTTCTAAATATTTCTAATTTATGTATTTTATCATATTTTTAACTCGATACTTTGGTCTAAAAAGGGAATTTTTAGTAGTAACACTCAATACCAGCTACCATCACCAGATGTCATTGTTTCCCTTACTCTATTTAAACCACAGGAAAAATATCAGTTTTGTAGTACAGGGTCTTGGCAGATTTTAACAAATCAAATTCAAAACTTTTTAAAAAACATATTGAAACTAATTTTAGACCATTTCAAATCCATACGGACAAAATGGTACAAGGACGTAAAGGAAAATCAGAGGGCCAGAATGAAATTTAAGTATATGAATTCATTCACTGCTCTTTCACATTGGAAAACAAAATGGGTAAACTAAATACACCAGAAGCTTTTCTGTGTAATAAAAAAAAATATTAGCAAACAGCCATTTTTGTAGTTTGCAATATAAGTGTTTACTTGCAAATTACCGATTACACTCGTCCCCAAGAGCTCCACAGTGACATGCCTGAATGACTATCAGCCTGTTGTACTAACCCCGGTAGTCATGAAGTGCTTCGAGAGGCTGGTCGTGACTCACATCAATGACGAGATCGACGTCCATGTGGACCCCCATCAGTACGCCTACAGGAAAAAACGCTCCACTGATGACGCCATCTCGACAGTGTTATAACCGCGTGGCTTCATAGTAAAAGAGTGCGGGTACTAGACTGGCCTGCCTGTCGTCCAGACCTGTCTCCCATTGAAAATGCATGGCGCATTATGAAGCGTAAAATACGACTGTTAAACAACTTAAGCTGTACATCAAGCAAGAATAGGAAAGAATTCCACTTAAAAAGCTTGAAAAATTGGTCTCAGTTCCCAAACGTTTACTGAGTGTTGTTAAAAGGAAAGGCCATGTAACACAGTGGTAAAAATGCCCCTGTGCCAAATTTTTTTGCAATGTGTTGCTGCCATTAAATTCTAAGTTAATGATTATTTGCAAAAAAATATTATGTTTCTCAGTTCGAACATTAAAGGCCTACTGAAATGAATTTTTTTTATTTAAACGGGGATAGCAGATCCATTCTATGTGTAATACTTGATCATTTCGCGATATTGCCATATTTTTGCTGAAAGGATTTAGTAAAGAACAACGACGATAAAGTTCGCAACTTTTGGTCGCTGATAAAAAAAAAGCCTTGCCTATACCGGAAGTAGCGTGACGTCAGAGGAGGAAGGGCTGCTCACATTTCCCCATTGTTTACAATGCAGCGAGAGAGATTCGGACCGAGAAAGCGAGGATGAAAGATTCGTGGATGAGGACCGTTAGAGTGAAGGATTACAGTGCAGTGCAGGACGTATCTTTTTTCGCTCTGACCATAACTTAGGTACAAGGGTTCATTGGATTCCACACTCTCTCCTTTTTCTATTGTGGATCACGGATTTGTATTTTAAACCACCTCGGATACTGTATCCTCTTGAAAATGAGAGTCGAGAACGCGAAATGGACATTACAGTGACTTTTATCTCCATGACAATACATCGGTGAAGCACTTTAGCTACTGAGCTAACGTGATAGCATCGTGCTTAAATGCAGATAGAAACAAAACAAATAAGCCCCTGACTGGAAGGATAGACAGAAGATCAACAATACTACCAAACTCTGGACATGTAACTACACGGTTAATGCTTTCCAGCTTGGCGAAGCTTAGCAATGCTGTTGAAGCATTGAAGCTAACTTAGCTACGGAACCTCGACAGAGCTATGCTAAAAACATTAGCTCCGCACCTACGCCAGCTCTCATCTGCTCATCACGACCCGTGCTCACCTGCGTTCCAGCGATCGACGGTACGACGAAGGACTTCACCCGATCACCGATGCGGTCGGCGGCCCGGAGACGGAGGAAGTCAAGGTGAGGTCCGCGGCTAGCGCGTCTGCTATCCATCTCAAAGTCCCCCTGGTTGTGTTGCTGTAGTCCGCCGCTAATACACCGATCCCACCTACAACTTTCTTCTTTGCAGTCTCCATTGTTCATTAAACAAATTGCAAAAGATTCACCAACACAGATGTCCAGAATACTGTGGAATTTTGAGATGAAAACAGAGCTTTTTGTATTGGATTCAATGGGCTCCGAATACTTCCGCTTCAACGATTGACGTCACGTGCAAACGTCATCTTATCGAAACGTTTTCAGCCGGAAGTTTGCCAGGAAATTTAAAATTGCACTTTATAAGTTAACCCTGTGTTGCAATGTTAAGATTTCATCGTTGATATATAAACTATCAGACTGCGTGGTCGGTAGTAGTGGGTTTCAGTAGGCCTTTAAATATCTTGTCTTTGCAGAATATTATTGAATATAAGTTGAAAAGGATTTGCAAATCATTGTATTCTGTTTTTATTTACAAATTACACAATGTGCGAACTTCACTGGTTTGGGCTTTTGTACTTGAATAGCCCTGCATTATAGCTTTTAATGCCAGTTGCTGTATAAACTTGGAGAAAAGATTAGGCATGAGACGCTGACCTGAAAATGTTGAAATAAATAATAGAAATAACTTATGAGAATTATGTTTTTTATAGTTATACTGTTGTGAGTACACTACGACCACAGAAAATGTTGCATGTACTTATTGAATGTATTAGTATGATTTCACTAATAAACATCTCAAATTGATCTCCTTCAGCAATTGGCACCACTTTACCCACATAACACTGTTTTGGTGGGGTTAAGTTGATCCTTGTATCGTTGTGCAAGTGTTTGTTGCGTTTCAGCAAATTTTGACACTGACTTCATTTTTTTCGGATTTTGGACTTTTACATTATCATTCCATTCACTTTCACAGAAATGTTTACAAATGTTCCCTCCTCCATGTCTCCACATCCGGGTCCTAAACACTTTATATGTTTCCATCCAGTGATCAATTGATCGTTCTAGAGCAACACATCGTTGAACTTGCACTTACCCATCTTATGCAAGTAAATCGGCTTTGTTGTGGGCTTTCTTTTAGTTTTCTCTGCTGCGATGGTAAGTTGTAACAACACATCGCTGCGCACGCACAGCAGACTTGCTGATGGTGTGCGATAAATTCCGACCGGGGGAGCACAGGTAGCATACTTTAGTTCCGTTTTGTAGTTACCTTATAGCGTCCTCAAAAATCGAAACAATTATAGCAAGACTGAAGTTTATGTATGTTTTTAAAAAAGTAATGTTAATAGATTTTTAAGACCCATCCATCCATCCATTTTCTACCGCATATTCCCTTTCAAAATAATTTTTTATAACCTTTTATGAGATTTTAGAATAATTTTAGACATTTTAAGGGGTTAAATTCAAATTGTTGGAACTTGGATATGAGACTTTTATTTAAGACATTTTAAGACCCAACGGACACCCTGTAGTAGTTTTAGCCATGTCCTGATTAAATTCAGGTTGTGTCCTTAGAGGAGGTAATAATAACTACAGACAAAGTTGATGAAATAAAAATACTTACTATGAGCTAATAAAAAGACAGTACTGATTATGTGAATGTTCAGCGTCTCACCGGTAACTTGTCATCTGGCGAGTTGGGGCTTGTTTTGGTGGTGAGAAGATGCTGGTTGTCCCTGTAGCTGAGTGCTTGCTCTGAAAATGCCACGTCAACGTTCATGACTGTCTCTGGTTCTGGCAGACACGAGCAAAATAAATAAAATAGGGGACATTTTCAGGACATTTATTACAGCTTAAGCAATAGTAGAAGTTTGTTTATGTAGCTAAAGTGCAGTTAAGTTTGGCATGTTTTACTAACAGACTAAGCAAGGAGATGGAAAAGAGAGTTGAGGATTTTCCATTCACTTAAAACCATCCCTTTAAGGTTCTGCAGTAAAGTAATGTGTGTGTGTGAATGCACAGAATGGTTTCATGTAGCTGACTAATGTCAGTAATGCATCAGCTGAGACATTACCGGCTGAGTTGGTGTCGTTTGCTGCGCTCTCACTTCCTTCTTTGACCTCTCGAGGCTCTTTATCCTGTAACTAGACAAGACACATAAGAACAGTGGAATTAATCATCACCAATACAAAAACAAAAATATAAATGCAACACTTTTGTTTTTACTCAAATTTTTCATTAGTTGAACTCAAAAGATATATACAAATTTTACTATATACACAAAAGACCTATTCCTCTCAAATATTGTTCACAAATCTGCCTAAATCTGTGTTGGCAAATGAGCATTTCTTCTTTGCCAAGATAATCTGTCCCACCTCACAGGTGTGGCATATTAAGATGCTGATTAGACAGCATGATTATTGCACAGGTGTGCCTTAGGCTGTCCACAATAAAATACCACCCTGAAATGTGCAGTCTCATCACACAGCACAATGCCACAGATGTCGCAAGTTTTAAAGGAGCGTGCAGTCGGCATGCTGACTGCAGGAATGTCTATACCATAAGCCATCTCCAAATGTGTTTCAGAGAATTTGGCAGTACATCCAACTGGCCTCACAACCGCAGACTACGTGTAACAACACCAGCCCAGGACCTCCACATCCAGCAGGTGCACCTCCATGATCGTCTGAAACCAGCCACCCTAACAGCTGCTACAACAATAGGTTTGCATAACTAAATAATTTCTGGACAAAGTGAGAAACCGTCTAAAGGAAGCTCATCTGCATGCTTGTCATCCTCATCGGGGTCTCGACCTGACTGCAGTTCGTCGTCATAACCGAATTGAGTGGGCAAATGCTCACAATCGCTGGCGTCTGGCATGTGTTCTCTTCACGGATGAATCCCGGTTTTCACTGTTCAGGACTGATGGCAGACAGTAAGCGTGGCGTCGTATGGGAAAGCGGTTTGCTCATGTCAATGTTGTGAATCGAGTGGCCCATGGTGGGGGTGGAGTTATGCAATGGGCAGGCATATTTTATGGACAACAAACGCAAGTGCATTTTATTGATGGCATTTTGAATGCACAGATACCATGACAAGATCCTGAGGCCCATTGTTGTGCCATTTACCCAAGACTTGCAGATAGGTGTTTAGCAGGTGAGCATCAGGCAGCTAACTCTCCCCAAACATCAATCTGTCAATCCTTTCCGTGTCCGGGCCAGGTAAGGTTCCCCGTGTTGAGTCAAATTAAGCC
Source organism: Entelurus aequoreus (assembly GCF_033978785.1). Classification (NCBI taxonomy): domain Eukaryota; kingdom Metazoa; phylum Chordata; class Actinopteri; order Syngnathiformes; family Syngnathidae; genus Entelurus; species Entelurus aequoreus. The sequence continues at coordinate 49,600,980 of NC_084734.1, read as the reverse complement.
GCAGGCTCCACTCCTGGTGGTGCCCTTCCGTCAATTCCTTTAAGTTTCAGCTTTGCAACCATACTCCCCCCGGAACCCAAAGACTTTGGTTTCTTTGGTTTCCATCTTTATGTGCTCGACGCCTCAATCATTGGTATGTTTTCATCTACGAAACCATTCTGGGTATCACTCCATCTTATCTGTCTTGTCTTTTAACAAAGAAACAAGGAAGTCACAATCTTCGTTCAATGAATGTTCTGCAATTTGTCGTCCCCAAAGTAAGAACTGAACTGGGCAAGAAAGCATTTAGGTTTTCAGCAGCGAAGGCTTGGAATAACCTACAATCGAATATTAAACTTCAAACCCTTGTTACGTTGAATGAGTTTAAAGCTTCTGTGAAAGGACTGCAGTCTACCTTGTCTGTATGCACATGTGTTATGTGAGCAAGTTTTAATGTCGTAAATGTGATGTTTTATGTATTTGTTTACTGTTTTTAATGTAACCTTGCTGCTGCCCTCTTGGCCAGGTCTCCCTTGGAAAAGAGATCTTTGATCTCAATGGGATTTTACCTGGTTAAATAAAGGCTAATAATAATAATAAATGATAATAAACACCTCCCAGTCAACTACTAGTAACATCACTATGAGCCCGTTGACCTTCTAGAAACTTAAACTGCAGCTCAGCTCGCTCGCAGTCCTGGCTTGAGGTGAAGGCTAAATAGCTTTTAGCATAGCGTTAGCTCATTTTGCGGTGTGTGTGTGTGTGTGTGTGCGTGTGCGTGGAGTCTCTCACATGTTGATAAAAATATAACATTTACATAATATAAATCAACTACAGGCTTCCCAAATGCTGTAATAAATTAAGCATGATGAGTTGACTTGAAACGGTTTAATGTTGCACTTTTTATATGTAGAAGAAATGTTTTGTCATTCTATTTAATCTGAGCAACAACTTGAGGCAGTTTAATGTTGATTATTATAGTGTTCCCAATGTTAAAAGGATAAAGCCATTTTTTACAAATTTGGTAAATAAATAACCAAAAAATTAATTTTTTTTTTTTTCTTACTGTACCGAAAATGAACCAAACCGTGACCTCTGAACCGAGGTACGTACCGAACCGAAATTAAAAGACAGTGCCGGCCAAGAATTAACATCGAGCTGTTGAGTGACACCACCTACCAACAACAGCTGCAGGAGGCCTTTAGCGCAGCATTGCCCAAACAGTACCCAGAGGATACAGAAACACACTGGAGCACACTTTCGACTGCCATAATGAAATCCTGTAAAAATATCCTTGGTCTCAAAAAGCGGAGACATCAAGACTGGTTTGATGAGAACAACACTGAGATCCAGCAACTAATTGACAACAAGCGGCAAGCTTTCATCACTTGGCAAAACGACATCCACTGCAAAGTGAAAAGAGTAGCCCACGCCAAAGCGAAGGCAGCTGTCCAAACACAGGTTAGGAAACTGAAGAACCAGTGGTGGACAAAGAAGGCTCTGGAGATCGAGCAGCTTGCTGACTCTGGAGACACGAGAGGCTTCTTCGATGCCACAAGAGTGGTGTATGGTCCCAGCCACTGCTGCCTAACCCCCCTTCGCTCAAAGGATGGTCTGCTGCTGCTGAAGGACAATGACGCAATTTCAAACAGGTGAAAAGAACACTATGAGGACCTCTTAAACAGGGACACTATACCTGAGATGAAGGCTCTTGACCAACTCCCACAACAACCCACAGATGAAAGCATGGGAGAACCACCTACCTTGGATGACCTGCAAGATGCCATTTGGAAGATGAGGAACAACAAGGCTGCTGGGCCCGACGGCATTCCAGCAGAGGTCCTGAAGAAAGGCGGACCCGATCTTACCAAGCACATCCATGCCCTGCTTCTCAAAATATGGGAAGAACAGGAAATCCCTGCACAGCTCAGAGATGTCCTAATTGTCTCCATATTTAAGAAAGGAGACAAGGCAGACTGTGGGAATTACCGTGGCATCTTTCTCCTGTCCACCATAGGGAAAGCCCTCGCTCGGGTTTTGGCCAACAGACTCACCCCCCTGTCAGAAAGCGTGCTTCCTGAGTCTCAGAGTGGATTTCGCCCAAGCAGAGGCACCACAGACATGATTTTCATCGCACGACAACTGCAAGAAAAATGCCGGGAACGAAACCAATCACTATACATGGCCTTCATAGACCTCACCAAAGCCTTCGACTCGGGTTAACCGTCAGGCCCTTTGGCTGGTTCTGTCCAAGATTGGCTGCCCAGACAAATACATCCGGGTACTGAGACTACTGCATGATAACATGTCAGCCACAGTGCTTAGTGGCAGTGGAGATGAAACGGAACCCTTTAGGGTAGACACAGGTGTAAAACAGGGATGTGTCATCGCTCCAACACTATTTTCCATCTTTGTTGCTGCTATCCTCCATCTCACAAACATACATCTGCCCCAGGGGGTCGAAATAATGTACAGAACTGACGGTCAACTCCTCAACATCAACCGTGTCAGGGCTAAAGGTCAAACCACCACCATATCCATCATGGAGCTGCAGTATGCAGGCGATAATGCCCTCGTAGCCCTCTCAGAGGAGGACCTACAGTGCACTCTGTCTGCTTTTGCGAAGGCATACAAACAGCTTGGTCTTGCCATCAATATAAAGAAAACCCAAATCCTCCACCAATCACCACCAAACATTAGTGCGCCTGCCATGCCCCCAAACCTCTTAATTGCCAAAATCCGACTGGAAAATGTGGACCACTTCCCATGTCTCGGGAGCCTCCTGTCATCTAAAGCTGTCATTGACGATGAAATTCACCACCGCCTCAGCTGTGCCAGTGGGGCCTTCTCAAGGCTGAGGAAGCGAGTCTTCAAGAACCGTGACCTCCAAGCAAATACCAAAATCCTGGTCTACAAAGCAGTCGTGCTCCCCAGTCTTCTGTATGGGTCAGAAGCCTGGACCACCTACAGCAGGCACTTAAAGGCACTCGAGACCTACCATCATAGATGTCTCAGAAAAATCCTCAGGATCAGCTGGGAGGACCGACGCACCAATACCAGCGTCCTGGAGGAGGCTGGTTTGCCCACCTTCACTGCCACGATTGCCCAAAACCAACTCAGATGGACTGGCCATGTAGTCCGCAAGCCTGACTCTCACCTCCCAAAACAAGTCCTTTATTCCCAGCTTGTTGAAGGGAAACGGGCCCCGGGAGGTCAAAAGAAGAGATTTAAGGATAACATCAAGGCAAACCTGACAAAGTGTCGCATAGACCTTAATCAATCAATCAATGTTTATTTATATAGCCCTAAATCACAAATGTCTCAAAGGGCTGCACAAGCCACAACGACATCCTCGGTACAGAGCCGTAAGTCTTGGGAAGTCAAGGCAACAGACAGGACGATGTGGAGAAACCTTGTCCGTGAGGGTGCCGCGCAATATAATGACCTCCGCCATGCTGCACAAGACAAGCGCAGACTAAGAAAGGAGAGAGCATCCACCAAACAGGCCCAACCCAAACCCACCACCACTACATTCCCTTGTCCACATTGCCCCAGAATAATCGGGTCCAGAATCGGCCTCCACGCCCACCTGAAGACCCACAAGGACCAGGAAGGAGGACAGTCATACTCGACCACGAGTGACCGCCGTTGATGATATATATATATATATATATATATATATATATATATATATATATATATATATACTGTATAATTTATATATATATATATATATATATATATATATATATATATATATATATATATATATATATATATATATATATATATATATATATATATATATATATATATATATATATATACCCGCGTCAAAATAGTTGCCCATGTCTGGTATACAGTGTAATATTACTCAGTTTTGTTTGCTATTATTTGGTGTAAATTGAACAATATGCTTATTCTTATATTGTAGATTACTGCATTGATGGTATTGGATGAAACGTGTACGACCCCAACCTTTTCAGGCTGCCTGAATATATCCCTGACATCGGGGAGGTGCTGCCGGTTGCGCCGCCGCAGCGTTTGCTGTAGCGAGGCCACGCGCCGCTCCACAGCCGCCGCCTGAGTTCTGGTCAGCGTGGACAGGAATGCGGCGCTGTCCTCTTCCTGTCCGACAACCCCCAATAGATGTGTTATATTGAATACTGAGTGTATGTGATAGATATATACAGAGGGAGGATTCACACCTGTTCCTGGTCAGTCCCCAATGAGTCATCGAACAGCTGCGCAAGTCCCGCCTCCGTGAGCCACGCCTCCTCCTGCTCCCCCTCTAACAAAAGAAAAAAACATGAAGCACTTCCTGACGATCTTTGTGCAGGTGCAGGAAGTGTAACAGGAAGTATGTGTTTTCTCCACAAAACAATAAAGGTGCCAAAATAAGACCCGGATGTACACTAACAAGTCCATCCAAGGACATGTCCCACCATCAGGGGGTTTCTGTTGTTCCTCCTCTAGCGACTCCCCTTCACTCCCAACACTCTGGCCCTCCTCCTTTTCCGCAGCACCCCCTGCAGAGCGAGTGATGTTCTCCACTTCCTTCCAGTAGTCGTCCATCTCCAGCTCATCCAGCGAGTCCTGCCAGATGTTTCACAGGTTCATAACAAATGTTTTGGTATAACAATGAAGAGTAAAAATAAGGGAAAATGGATGGATGGATGACTAATAATGATCATTCAAATAAAAGGAAGAATCAATCATTGATAAGAATACGGATAATAGCGTACTTGAGAGTTGCAGCGATGACATGCTGGCCGGTGTCTGAGCTTGCCGTTGGGGCTGTGTCTGGGACTGGAGCCAGGGTTTGAGCAGACAGAGGATCGAGGACGCTGCGTCTCCACACTTGGATTGGGCAGAGTCAAGGCTGGCTCGATCGGTCCACCATGTCCGTCCCCGGGAAGGCCGCTGTGGTTCTGCTGGACACTGTAGTGGCCTGTTCTTCTGCTGTGACAGACACATACAAAATAAATAATCATTTCATTCATAAAACTCCTTTCTAGGCACTCGGGGACACCGTACAAAACAATGACCAATAAAAACATTAGAGAAGAAACTAAAAACTAAAAAAATCGCTAAAATAACAAGCAGTCCAAAATAAGTGTTTGAGTCTTGATTTGAGGCGGGAAAATAAGTCCATATTGCGAAGATCGGGGGATAGTAAGTCCTAAGATGAGGGGCCAAGCGGCTGAAATGTTTGTCCATAGTTGACATGAAAGATGAGGGGACAGTGAGATGACGACAAGGATCTTGGAGAACGGGACGGTGTGGCAACATGGAGCAGAGAGCAGGTCAGGAATATATGACAGGGCAAGGTTACAGATAGCCTTAAAAGTGCCTATTATTTCTGACTTAATTTAAAGGTCTCCTGTTATGCAAAAGTGACTTTTGATTGATGTTCTGACAACAACGCAGCCTGTTTATTAGTACAAAATATTCACATTTGAGAGAAGAGGCACTCAAACACTCGTTTGTTTTACAGTTCCAGCTTTTTATAAAGGAAAAGAAAACAATTCCCCAGGTTTTGTTACCCATCTTGAAATGCATTCCGGAGCTCAGCCAACTATCCATCAGTTACATACGTGAGAGCTGTACATTTTGATCATGTAGTTGTTTTCTTGCTAACCTAGGATGATGTTATAATGTAATGTTAGCATGTAGCTCATAGCTATGCTAGTGTTGCCAATGGTTGTGTCCTCTGTCCCACTCCTTAATTTTACTTTGTTGTATGTGATGTGAGACATACATTATGTTGGACAAGTGCACATGTAGTTACAGTGTACAGTATATGTCAAAAGTGGATCAAGTACACAATGGCGCTTCTTGAAGAAACACACACTGTCCCAACAAACACAGCTCATTAGTAATAAAGCGACAGACACTTCCTAAAAACACTTTTACACTGTCTAAATACCAGCATCAAGTCCAACACACTATTGTGGCAGATCTTAAATTGGTGAATGATATTACACTTTAATGACCTACAACCCTTTTTTGCTCTCACTTCCAAACACTGCACTTTGCTCAATGTTTAACAGCACAGTTACGACAAGCGTCTCACAAAAGATAGCAGCTTAGTTGTCCAGTTTCACGGTCACGGCACAATCTGCTTCTCAGTGTCACAACCTACTTTTATTAAAACCATTATTTTAAATACAGTAACCATTCATGTTAAATTATTTACAATGTATCCCACCCACCACTGCCACCAGGCACCCTCAAGTTCTTTGAGATACTGTGCAATGACAAGTGTTGTTACAAATTACGATCCACATCTGCAGCTGATGGACAGGTGACTATTAATGAGTGTATATGGCCGCCCTACAGGTGCGGAGTGTTTATTTTACAGCACCTTTGGTGAATTCAGATAGAGGCAACAAAACAAAAAGCAATTAGTAAGCTAAACTGTTTGAGCTAATGTACGTGCTAAATTTAATATAATTTCACACACAAACACACACACACACACACACACACACACACACACACACACACACACACACACACACACACACACACACACACACACACACACACACACACACACACAGAGTTTACAGAGTTTGGCGTAATGGCCAAGCGTGCAAACTCAACAATGACGTCATTTAGCGCTGCACTCCCCCTGCAAGCCAATGCCACAGAAACACTGGGCAGTAACGTTAGCACCAGCACGACATAAAAAGTGTCCAGGCTGGTCCACACATTAGATTACTAATTTAGATGTTTTCAAAGTCACCACAACAACAAGATGCTATTTTTCATGAAACTACTGTACTACACATTGTAGCTGGACTAACCTCACACATGTTAAATATATTAAAAAAGTGAAAGAAAAGCAGATTATTTCTAGATATTTTGTACCTACAGGTGAACCCACAGCGGCGACCTGCCCCCTCCTGTCATTATCCACTTCAACTGGACTTTTTCTGGAGTAGTTCTTACTTCTACTGCTCTCCTATCAGTTTCTCCTCCAAGTGGGCCTTATCAATAGCTCCAGAACAGTGTCATCATCATAACTAACTCCACACACGAAGCTTAAGACAGCATCGTCTGTAAGGAATGACAGAAATGCTTCATGTGAGATTTGTTGACCAGGGAAGCACTTCCTCCACATGAGCAAACAGCAGAGAGTTAATCATTTAACTTCATCAAAAGCTGCCCTGCACAAAAAATATGAATAAATGTTTGACCTCACCATAAATAAATCATACATAACAACAGCCACAAAATTGTGAAAACACACGTGGAGTGGCTCAGCAGGAAGTTACATTTATAATATTCAGTTAAGAATAATAACAGTGACGTTTGATGTTAAATTACAAATATTGCTTTATTACTAAAAAATAAATAATAATAATTGTCTTAATGCTTTTCTGTAAGATCTGACATCAGTTTTGGAGGTGCTCATGCTGGTCATTATTGACAAGTCACGAAGGGCCTTATTTACTAAAACAGTGATTCTGATTCTTGTTTTAATGAATGGTCATTATGGTGGTATTTGGAGAGCCAAATGTTTTCTAAGGTGGTACTTAGTAAAAACACTTTGAGAAATGCTGTACTAAAGTTTGCATGTACTAAAACACGTGCAAACCTGATAGCACACGCTGATCTACTAAACGTGTGCAAAGTGGATTGTGTCTGTTAAGTGAGCAGAATAAGGCGTGCAATCCATTCTGCATCTCTATGTCTTCATTAATATGCAAAATATATGCTGGTCATCAGCCCCTATACTGGGAGAAAATAATGCAAATATAGTTATTTAGCACACGCAGCCTGATTTACTAAACTAGAAAGTGATTGTGGCACCTAAATTAGCATCTTTATTTAGCACGTCAGAAAAGTACGTGCAAACTGACAGTTACACACTTTGCAATGCAAAGTCAGATGATGGACGGATGAGAAGAATCCTTTGTCCTATGTGCGTGTGTAACATATTTGGACTGATATAGATAAAAAATACTAGACATATCGTCTATTCAGAAACATCCTTTTATAATTTTAATACTGTATGCTGAAACAAATTCAATTGATGCGTTTTTGTTTGCTCTGTGTTTTTGTAATGGTGTTATTTTTTTAATTTTTTTTTACAAATCGGATATATACTGTTAAGATGAAAAAAACCTCTTGAAGTATGCATTTTTACAGCACATAAGTGCAGCCCCTCTGCATAGGTGTCACCTTCACAGCGCTAAGAAAAAATATGAAAAACAGTGATTTCAGTGTAGTTGCACTGCACGAGTAAGACTGCTTCTAAAATGACCATAAAAAGTGGTAGGTGTCTCCTTCGGGTAGGAGCATGATAACATGAATGTGTCTCAGTGGCGATGCCCTGTACAGTAGATGCAAAAAGGTAATTTGCACAACTTTTCAATTGTTCAGTGTTTGTAGATGACACGCAACACATCCACTAATACTGCACGTTATTTTATAGATTGCGCACGCTGTTTAGAGCTTATTTGAATCTTAGTAGATCCGGCCCTTAGAAATTGCGTGTACCGGTACTATTAGTGGGCGTGTTGCATGTGATTTACGAAGACTGTGTGTACAATTGATAACTGGTATTATTGCGTATACGATGATTCATTGCACATTCCTTTTATAACCCTCTTACCTTTGTTATGTTTTGAAACAAACAGCGGACCTCTATGTACCATTATACTGGGGCATTTTAGAAAAAGTCCTGCATTGCATATAAAACCGAAACCACTTTTTTAGCACGCTGAAGGTGCGCTCATGGGAGACATTGGCACTAACTGCGAGTGTGCGTTGGAATGTTCCAGACCCAAGAACATGCATATAGCAAAAAGTGTTCTTCATATCAATGACAAAACAAACATTATTAGAAAAATGCTAGAAGACACCAAAATGTATCAATTTAATTTGTTTCGATCAGCCCCTTAAAGGCAACCTATTATGCAAAACCAACTTTTCTTACCTATTTGTACCTGTCTTGTTTGACATTAAACCATGGAGGCATTGCAGATATATTTATAAAACATTGCCTTCCTTCATACTTCCTCCAAACGAGCAGTTTGTAATTTGCCCAATTTGTGACGTTTTTCCAATTGGTGGCGTCAGCGGATATATCCATATATGGTCAAGTTTTATCCGAAGAGCTTAGCGTCAGTCTGCCATTGTAGTCTGACTTTGTAGTCATTAAGGTCCTTCATTTTTCTATCCTCTTGTTGTGGCGCTTCCGAAAGTTTGAAAACGGTCTGTAAAACATAATCTAGGCACAATTTTGACCAAAGAACCATTACATGTTATGCAGAAGACAACAAAGTGTTTTGAATGTACCGTCATACTTGCCAACCCTCCCAAATTTTCCGTGAGACTCCCGAAATTCAGCACCTCTCCCGAAAACCTCCCGGGACAAATCTCCCGATTTTCAGCCCCCAGCTGGAGGTCACGCCCCCTCCAGCTCCATGCGGGCCTGAGTGAGGACAGCCTGTTATCACGTCCGCTTTCCCACGATATAGACAGCGTGCCTGCCCAATCACGTTATAACATCTACAGCTTTTAGAGAGTGCACAACTGCGCACATAACAGAGACGAAACAGAAGAACGAGGAAGATACAGCCATGGCGACGCCGACGACGAGTAAGATGAAGAAATATGCTTGTAAGCTCCAAGCTGCAGCTGCGATTGGACCTGGATAGCCTCCGGGAGGAAGTAGTGGACTACCAAGTGCTTGGCACAGCGTTCCCTCTAAGGTGCGCGCCTGCGCAATTGCGCACTGCTCAAGCGTCCTCTGCACACAGCAAATATATGCCGCGCACCAAATCAAATTCCATCTGAATTCTAAACAAAATAATCACATTTATTCTGTGTAATTTTGCAATGTAACTCTGAGTGACAGTGACAATAGCGGCCCTAACGGTGGTCGTCAACACCGTCCAATTGAACACCGAGATGTTTCGAGGACAGGAATTATATCGATCACTTTATTGAGCAAAACTGTTTATATTCGGCCATAACCACACCAAAAACATGAGTAAAAAACTTATATCTCGAAAAGCTAGTCATTTTCTGCCGTACAAACCAGGCCAAAACCAACTTGTCATCTGTCACCAACACGCTTAGCACTAAGCCACTGGTGCGTTTATAGCCACACAAAAAGTCGGACAACTCAAACACCACACAAAGTTACACTATGACTCCTCAGTCATTCGTGTGCTTATTCTACTGTCATTTATTATTAATGTTAATTTATTGATATTAATCATGGAATGCTGTTACTAGAGAAAGTTACAGGAATGCACACTTCATCCTATGCTTACATTTCATTGTGCAACATGAGGATGTTTAAGGGGAACTAAATGTGATCTCTGAAAGGGGTACAAATGATTTCCAAAGCAGGACCCCCACCCAGACATTGTACAATACTAATCCATAGCTTATGAAAAACAATATTTCTTTTATTTTCATTACAAGTGGGCCAAATCACTAATATTACAAAATAATGTCATGAAAATGACTCCTCTCATTTGAGTGTTATTATAAAAGATTGGTTTGAGACAGGTGTGCTGCTGGTATTGCCACGTGTGATGTTGCTCACATGTGCTCCACTGAATGCTCAGGGAGTTTTTGTGTTTGCTCAGACACATGAACAATTAGAGGGAACAGCAGTGAAGATCTTCTTCAGGAAGCAAGGATTGACCGGTTTTGGGCCATGCTAGGGAGAGATGGAAGATTCCAGACTCTAGTGCATTTGATGAAAGCAGTTTTGTGCGTGCCACACAGCAATGCATCATCAGCGAGGGTGTTCAACATGGTTAGAAAAATAGTGACAGAATAGAACAAGGATGGACAATTCAACCCTTAACTCACTCCTTTCCTGCAAATTAAATTTCACAAATGCTGCCCATACCTATGCTCCTTCAAAGGCTGTGCTTCTGGCTGCAAAGCATTGCACTTTCAAGTGCAACAATGAGTAGATGAGTGTTATGTGTGTGTATATGTGTAAATAAATGAACACTGAAATTCAAGCATTTATTTTATTTGTATATACTGTATATATAATAAAATAAATATACAGTGGGGCAAAAAAGTATTTAGTCAGCCACCCATTGACAATCAATGGGTGGCTGACTAAATACTTTTTTGCCCCACTGTATATATATATATATATATATATATATAGCTAGAATTCACTGAAAGTCAAGTATTTCTTATATATATATATATAGGAAATACTTGACTTGGTGAATTCTAGCTGTAAATATACTCCTCCCCTCTTAACCGCACCCCCAACCACGCCCCCACCCCCTGAAATCGGAGGTCTCAAGGTTGGCAAGTATGTGTACCGTATTTTCCGCACTATAAGGCGCACCGAAAAACCTCCAATTTTCTCAAAAGCTGACAGTGCGCCTTATAATCCGGTGCGCCTTATATATGGACTAATATTGAGCCGCAACAGGTCTCGCAACTACGCCAACTTCATTTTCGGCGGCTGCTTACCGTAGAAGAAGCGCTTCTTCTACGGGGAAAATGAACTCGGCGGCTGCTTACCATTATATATCAACAAAGTTTTGATATATGCCATTCATTGAAGGTGCGCCTTATAATCCAGTGCGCCTTATAGTGCGGAAAATACGGTAAGAAAAAAATATATGCCGCCTTTAGTAAATCCAGCAGCTATACCATGTTAAAATTATATTGCTGAATAGACGATATATCTATTTTTGATATATGTTGACAAGCCTACTTGGATGAAGCTGCAGCGTGATCGACTCCTTTCTCACAGCATTCATGCGCGAATGCCAGTTTGCAGTCCTTTCTAGACAGGCTGAATATAGTCACAAAAAAGTGGCCGCAGAACAGTTTGTTTTGATAAATCAAAGATTGTTATAAAAAATATAAATTATATCTGCATCTTCCCCTCCCAGTAATTTGAGTGTTCTGATGGTTAACATATATTCTGCATACCGGTATTCATGAAGACAAACATGCTAAATTAATTGCTCTCCTTATGTTACTCACTTAAAGGAGAACTGCACTAATTTTAGAATTTTGCCTATCGTTCTATCATTATAAAAGACATGATGACGGATGTATTTTTTTTAATGCATTCTAACTCGTAAATAAACGTGTAAATAACAGTCCGTCTTCTATTCCACCCATAAAACCCAAAAAATAACCACCCAAAAATACCCCATTTACATTTTGTGGCTTGAATATTAACCAAGTATTAGTGATATTGTTATTATAAGACCTAACACAAACAAACTGTTTATAGTGGCGCTGTGACCACTAGCTTGTTTGCCTATGTAACATAATCGAGTGGTAACCTGTTTCCTCGCTTCCCTGCTCCCTGGAAGTTTATTGTAGATCCTAAATTATGCCTCTCCCCTGGATAGAAGGACGAGGACATAATCCGACAAGTTGGTACACTTTGAGAGCCAATTTTCACCCGGGAATGGAGAGAAAGACATGAAAAGACGTTTGGTTCCACACCCCTTTTTTTCCACGAGGATTATGACTCATTCTTCATCTAAACGGGACTAATAACTATAACAAGATTCTATCAGCCGGCATCTTAATGACAGCAGACATTGCACCGTAAGTGATGTTTTATTATGTTTATTGGCTCTTAAGAAGTATGCAGTGAGTAACAATCAGTGATGTTGTCGAAAACAAAAGTGAACATTGTGATGCGTTTTTGAAATGACTGCAAATCAGCAAAATACTTAAATATCAAATTGTATTATAAATGTACCCTTTACTACATTAAATATACACTTTCAGCATGTACATAAAACCTTAATGGAGGTGTTTGGATGTGTTTTAAGGGCTTTATATGCAGAATATTTATATATATTTATTTATTTTATATATATATTTATATATTATTTATATATATTTATTTATTTATATATGCACCTTATTGTTTTTTTTATCCTGCACTACCATGAGCTTATGTAACGAAATTTCGTTCTTATCTGTGCTGTAAAGTTCAATTTGAATGACAATAAAAAGGAAGTCTAAGTCTAAGTCTAATAGAGCGACTCCCATAGGCTTCATTGTAAGCTGACTTTTGATCGCATTTATTTACAATTTAGAATGCATAAACTGTTTTTTTTTTTTTCTTGTCTTACATAAGGATTGTGAATGATAGGCAAAATTCCTAAAACAAGTGCAGTTCTTCTAAGAGATGCCATCCTCTGCGCACACCTTCAGTAGATCAGCTTTGCGTGTGCCATCAAGTTTGCTTGTGTTTCAATACACAAAAACCTTTAGTAAATCAGGCCTAAGGGTATAAGCTAAAAGAAAATATATTATTTATAAAAAGGTATATTTATTTTAATCAGGTTTTCTTTGTCTATGTACATTTTGACAGGACTTGCATCTGTTTTTTTTTTTACAGTGACAGCGCTCTGTTAGTCATAATTGAAAAAGACGCAAAGGTTACAAAAAACAACAAATATTTGCTAATTTGCTAAAAGAGGACATAAATAAGTTAAAATAGATAGGTTGTCTTTTTCATTTCGACATGATTTGCCATCAGTTTTCAACCAGTGAAACGACCTGTGTCGGTCATTTTTGCAAAGAACATAAAGTTACAAAGTATGAAAGAAAATATTTGAATATAAATCAAGTTAAAATAGAAAAAAAAAAAAAAAAGAGAAGAGATATTTCAATTAAGTCAAAATGTATTACTGATTTAAATGTGTAATTTCAGCATGGATTGACCAACCTTTTTCAAGTTTTACCTTGGATCAGATGATTCTATATTTTTTTTAAAGGGAAAGAAATACTTAAAAATATGAACGCGTTTGATTTGTTTCAGAGATATATTAAAAGATGAACCCCGTGCTTCCTGGAATGTTCCGGGTCTTTCACAACTTTCTGTGGCTATCATTTCAAGAGGAAACAATGATAGACACACACTGCTGTGGGAGGCAAAACAAAGGCAAGCTGTAACGTGATGCTGTTTTTCTCTCTGCTTAGCGGGACAAGCCATCTGGAACACACACACACACGCACACACAGTACATGTACACAATACTGTGCAAAAGTCTTGGGCCAACACAACAGTACTAACAGCTAGTAGCAAATTACAAACATTAGTAATGATTAATAACAATACAAAATAGATGACTAATTCGGTTTCCAGTCCATTCAGTTTAGAAAGAAAGACACATATGTGGAAGTTATACTAAATATGAAAAATATTTGCCTAACAAATCTGCTTTTAATTATATTTTGGTCTCCAGCCTGTAGCCGAGCTAGAACAATGCTGGACAAATACATGTGTGTCAACACTCAAGAGCAGGTGTGGCCATTTGTGCACCTTTTGGAGTATGCTCTGAATTTACGGCGTGTTGATCCAAACATGCACCGCCCACACGCGCACTCAGCATGTAAACAAGACAGTTATAAATAAAAGAGTCGGTCGTCATTTCCATACTAGCTTAGTTCCTGCTCAGTGCTTCCTATAGCTTTAGGATGAGTTATGGGTGTTTCCTTTTATTGTTTGTGTCATCATTTGACACAATCAGCTATGAACCCCCCCAAAAAAGGCAGAACATAAGCGCACATGCACACAGATATCCATGAATGAATTTAGTTGCACATGTATTCAAACTAATTTTGGGGTCAAACAAACATTAAGTTTAAAAGTTTAGCAATCCTTTCCATAGCAAATGTACACTATCGGTTATAGAGTCAATGTGTCACCATTGTACGACACATAATGTTTTAACAAGTGTCAAAAGAAGTTGACCACTGTCAATATTTACAACAGCAGCAACAGTCAACCACACAAGCACATCTCGCCTTGTAACGTTAGTAATTGTCATAAAGTGTAATACTCGTTGGCTGTTCTTGAGCGAGAAGCAAGTTCATAGGCCACAATAACATTTCGTACAACTTGAAGTACATCTTCCCCTAAATCTTTGGTGTAATTGTGAGCTGTGCGACTTCAGATTATTTTGTGTGCGTGGTGTTTCTGCGTCATGTTAGCGATCACGTACACACTGACTGGTTGTTACTCATTACCGACACACAAGACTTTGGACTTCACCTGCTTGAGATACTAACTAGCACATAACTCACCCACGTTTTTGTTCTTGTTTTGTGTTTAATATCAATGCAAGGCTCTGACATACTTCAATATATTACTTCACCAAAAGGCCAACAAAGTCATAAATTACAACACAAGCAATATGTTTACCGTGGTCAAAGACCCTCTATATGACACGAGCACTCTACCTTATTTTGCAATCAAAGAACAGCAGAGCGCTCCTGTCAAAAATAGCGGATCTTTGACTACCATTTGTGAGATCCTCTACATCAGTGGTTCTCAAACTTTTTTCACCAATGACCACGTCAGGAAAAACTTGGCTCTCCAAGTACTACCATAATGACCAACATTAAAATACAGTAGCATAGCAGGCCTAAGTATTCCTTCAAATCAAGGCAAAATATTTTTTTATTTAACAAGTATATTTAATTAGGGCTGGGCGATATGGCTGAAAACTATATCACAATATACAATTTTTATATTTATCAATATTGATAAGTTTTATGACTTAAGCCTGCCAATAAATACAGTAAATTAATTTCCAACTTACCAAGAGTGCTATTTATCAGTGGAGAGGGTAGGGTGTCTGGTAGCCAGGTAGGATGAGCGCAGCTAAGGTAAAGTAATAAAATAATGAAAGTAGATTTGAAGGTAGTTGCAGATTCGACGCACTAGGTGGCAATAGTGTATAAGCTATTGAACACTACACAGAGTACTTTGGGAAGCTCCTCATTAAACCGACACATTAAAAGTGTCAGGATGTTGCCGTACTGTCCGCAAGTTTCTGTTATTGAGTTGATATATTAAGATATTAAAGTTTCTCTTCTCACTATATGCAGTGAATCCACACCAAGACCGAAAGGCGGCGCAACCAAACAGTGTGTCCCTCCCATTGCTCTGTGAATACTTAAAGGGAAACTTCGGTTTTTTTCAACCTGGGCCCTGTTTTCATAATTTTTTCTGTATATGTGAGTGCTGGATAAAACATTTTTTGAGGTCGCGCCAGTATTGAGCAGGGCAGGCAGCCTCCAGCCCAGCTAACGCTCATACACAGGGCAACTGGCTCTCGTCAAAATTCGGCCTATAAACATGCATTTTTTTCACACTGACAGGCTCAGATAGTTACAATGAGTGTCCGACAACATACTAGAAAGGAGAAATTAACGTATGTCTCTACCTTTAGCTGGAGATCGCTGTTTGTTGTGAGCTGTGTCCAAATCTCACCACGCTACAAATCTCGTTCCGAAATCTCGCGATAACTCGCGACAAATCAAATCGTCCACATCAGGCAAAAATTCAGCCATGACAGACAAACAAACAAACTTTTCTATAAAACTAAAATAACAGTCTTCGGTAATCCAACAGAAAATCACTTCAGTCATCTCTCTTCACCTCAGTCAGGTAACTGTTTTTCCACCGGTGTTTTGTCGCGAGTTATCGCGAGATTTCGGAACGAGATTTGTAGCGTGGTGAGATTTGGACACAGCTCACAACAAACAGCGATCTCCAGCTAAAGGTAGAGACATACGTTAATTTCTCCTTTCTAGTATGTTGTCGGACACTCATTGTAACTATCTGAGCCTGTCAGTGTGAAAAAAATGCATGTTTATAGGCCGAATTTTGACGAGAGCCAGTTGCCCTGTGTACGAGCGTTAGCTGGGCTGGAGGCTGCCTGCCCTGCTCAATACTGGCGCGACCTCAAAAAATGTTTTATCCAGCACTCACATATACAGAAAAAATTATGAAAACAGGGCCCAGGTTGAAAAAAACCGAAGTTTCCCTTTAAGTTAAAGTTAAAGGCGAAATTATTCTCTGCATTTGACCCATCACCCTTGTTCACCCCCTGGTAGGTGAGGGGAGCAGTGGGCAGCAGCGGTGGCGGTGCCCAGGAATCATTTTTGGTGATTTAACCCCCAATTCCAACTCTTGATGCTGAATGTCAAGCGGGGAAGTAATGGGTCCCATTTTTATAGTCTTTGGTATGACTCGGCCGGGGTTTGAACTCGCAACCTACCGATCTCAGGGCGGACACTAACCACTAGGTCACTGAGCAGGTTATATAATACTGTTAACTGACTGGCTGTTAGCGTGTACTTCCCTTTGCTCAGTGACATTTCCTGTTTCCTGGGTTCCCAGCTGGGTAATGAAACGCATCTTGCTTCATAATTTCTTGTTTCTTCCGAACAAAAAATATATTGCGCATTTTGTATTGATATCGATTATGTGTCTATCGCGATACATATTGATAGTTTTATCCGCCCAGTCCTACATGTAATATATTTGGCCACTGTAACATTACACAAACTGTACAAACTACATTAACAATCATAGTCCATATACAGTGCGTATTTAACCACTAGATACAGCCTGCGTACCGCTAGTTGTACACGTACCACAGTTTGAGAATCACTGCACTACATGACAGCGGTGGTGCTTTTGTAATCTGCTGGAATACCACAAGTCCTCCTTATCCCAGGTTTCATTTTAACTCATGGACAAAGTCTGATGTCATTCCTGGGCTGGATTTGGCCCACGGGCCTCCAGTTTAATAGCACTGCCGTAGTGTACCTGGTTTTGGTTTAGCTCCTGCTGTAACAATGTCCTTGCACTATCCTGCTGTTTCAATGTCCCTGCACTAATAAAGTGACTACTTTGCAAAACATGGGCATGCATAACAAGTTGGTGGTGATTAGAAAGGTACAAAGGGGACTAAACACAAAAAAAACATGGCAGAGTGGGCGGGGCTAGAGGCATGCGAGTCAAAACATTTGGTGGCGTGCAACATTGAAGCTTGTGCAGTGGCAGCTGCATGACTCACTCACTCATGATGACAGCCAAGAAGAATTACACTTAAAACATCACACACACGCACATGCTGGTGTCCCACCTGGCCGCAGGGGGGTGTTGCTCCTGGCCTGATGGACACGGCACACACAGTCCCGGTTTGGGCAAGAGTTCTGCGTTGCTGTGGTAACCCGTCAAGACCACTCCCTGGGGCTGCTGCGGCTGCCGACTCATGTTTCCCCTCCTGCTCTTCCCTCTATTTCAACAACATATGACGTCCGACGACCGTGTGCTGCCGTGTGTCACACGAACCTCCATCTACACGGACCCTACCGACTCCTCGTAATCCCAAATGAACACAAACTTTCCATTGCCTCCGTCCTTGAGTGGCACCGGAATTAAAAAGAGTCGTCGCGGCATGGGCTGGACATAACAAAGGGCAGCCCACCGGTGCATTGCAGCGACGCCATTGGCTGAAAGTACAGCGAACTGTTTTAAAGCGATGGCGCTCTCTGTTGACCGCGGAATAAAACTAGACATATAACATTTGAATAGGGCAAGTTACTGTTGCAGACTGTGCGCTAAATTCTGGACACAAAACGGTTTGTTTTCTTATTTCTACCCATTGAATAGACCTACTAAGTGTTATTTAACTGCTTGCGAGTGAGGTTCGCCTTGGGTTTTCTTCTGTTTGTTACTTCCGCACTAAACGCGTTTAACCAATGAAAGCGGGTGCTGGTCATCATGTGGTATACAGTGATACATTTGCGACCTTTCCTAGTGCTCTTCTGTGCAATAATCAGGCAGGGAAAACGCCTCCTGTTGCCAATTGTGCTATAAACCCGACATAAAAATAGATTATGTCTTATTAATATATAATCAATAGAATAAGAACAGCGTATGTGATTTTGAAATCCTTTAGTATTGTCTTCTTATAGTTACTTCCAAGTAAACATGTTTGACTGACCAATGAACTTAGGTTGATAGTTGTTAATGGCTTAGGGTGATTTTCCTAATTTTGACAAGGAACTCTCAGAAATACACATTTATAAAATTTTAAAAGCAGCATACTTTGGATTTGAACCGTATCTTGCTCTTTGATCAATGTGAAACGTTCTTCTTTAGTTACAGTATATAATAATAATAATTGATTAGATTTTATATCACGCTTTTTCTATTATTAGATACTCAAAGTGCTCACAGAGAAATGGGAACCCATCATTCATTCACACCTGGTGGTAAGCAACATTTGTAGCCACAGCTGCCCTGGGGTAGACTGATGGAAGTGAGGCTGCCAGTTTGTGCCTACTGCCCCTCCGACCACCACCTATCATTCATTCACCAGTGTGAGCGGCACCGGGGGCAAGGGTGAAGTGTTCTGCCCAAGGACACAACGGCAGCGATTTGGATGTCAAGAGGCAGGGAGCGAACCTGCAACCCTCAGGTTTCTGGCACGGCCGCTCTACCCACTACGCCATACCCCCCAATATACAGTATATCACCCTAAAACTATTACCCTGAAAGTGAGTTACACTAAGAGTATGACTTATTTACATAACTTAAAAAACCTGCTCAAACAGATGGAGGTTCTGGCACATTTTATGGTTTTAAATCTGTATTTAGAGTGTGTGGTTGGTAGTTTATGAGGGTGTAAGTGGACATGAAAGATGCCTGGTGACTGTTCACATCCATATTAGGTCAAGAGTGAGAGGAACTATCCCCATTTTAAAAGACACTCCTTGCACATTTTGAACTCTTGACTTCCCTCAAATGAACAAGGATGTGTCAGCCAGCCAAGCAAATTAAAATAATTGTCCATAACAAATTGCACCACATCTTAAAAATGAGTTGTTTTTTTTACTTTCAGAGGGAGGGAGAATTATGTTATGGCATAAAAAGTAGCATAATATAATAGAACCTGCTACAGATCATAAGGATCATAACAATAGGTATCATAATGGATATTTATTCTTTGAAGTCATTACATTTATGAGAAAAAAAATGGTACCTTGATGACATGTGATATGTTTTGTTGATCCATTTAAAGGTTGCATGAAGAATAAAACAATAATGTCAGATACAGTCAAGCCTGAAAAAAAAAATCTGAATTGTTTTTCTTGAGTGTCCCACAAAATAAGACAATGTACAAGAGGCATCACTGTGAAGCTAATATTTCTCAACTTTGAACATGGTCAATGGTCAGCATTATGAATAATTTTGTACTTGACTGTACATTACTTCACAAAAATATGAATGCTAGTGGCATTATATGTTAATATTTGTCTTCCTTACCTGAGGTGCAGGTAAAAAGCCAGTCTGGAGACCATAATGTCTGAGTGTCCGACCTAACTGTCTCTTTACTGAGGACGACCTTCTTGCCATGTGCTTGGGGATGATGTTAACACACATAAACACACACACACACGCACGCACACACACCCAAGTCGATTAGCCTGAGAGCTCAATCAGATTGTCTTGCCTCCCCACTTGCCCCTCCCCCTTTCTGATCCCATCTCATCCCTTCTTTCTCATTGCTTCTCCGATTCCAGTAAACTTTATAGTTCCATTCATCTGCTGCTATTAGGAGCCAACCAAGCAGAGCAGCACTGCATCGTTCTTTGAGCTGTTCTTACTATTTCTCCTTTCTCCTGAAGCTGCTTAGTCAAGCAAAATATTACAAACAATTATCAGTATTATGCAGTGCAGTTAAAACACTGTATGTGACTAACTCATAACACTAACTTATTCCATCTTCATATGCATTATGACCTTCCCTGCTGCAAATACGCTCCCTCTTGTGCTGTTGTTTGGTATTACAACAACTACCTAGCAAATACCCGAAAGTCACGTTCAGATTTTTTATTTGTGCTTTTGCCAAAACCCCATTAAAAATCAAAACAACAAACCCATCGAAATACTGAACATAATATATTCATCATGAGGTAGAACAAATAAAACAATGCAAGAATTGTTAAAGGATGAACAAAAAAACCCACAAACTGTGACTCAGGAATTGCAGAGTGGCTCTTCACTGACTTGGATCATCTGCAAAAGACAAACACTTTTTACTACATATGGAAGACACATGATTAGGCACACCAACACAATCAAATGAGATAAACAACAACCAGGATGTTAAAAAGCAGTAAAGTACCATTTGTCTGCTTCTCCGCTGAGCCCTTGAAGCCTGCAAACATTTTTGCGTACAAGTCTTTCTCTTTGTCCAAGCTGTCTTTGTAGGCACTGCAACATAAAGCACCAGAGAGGTTGTGCGATGATGAGTGTGCCGTGTTTGACGTGTGTGTCAGTCGACATGTGACATGAACTTACATGGTGACTGTCTTCAGCAGGTTGTTGATGTCACCGTCAAAGGGCTTTCTGGTTTGGGCCTTGACAAGGTAATCGTGAGCTCTCTCGTTGTCTCCCAGCTCCAAGTAGGCCTGGCAGAGACAACAGCGCTTTTAACAAACGATGTGATAGCAATTTGCTTTTGATCGTCTACTGTAGAGGTTTGAGTCAGACCTGTCCACAGCGGTAAAGAGCCTTGGTGCTGCTGGAGTCGACGTCCAAAGCTCTGTTAGCGTATTTCAGAGCTTTCCGCGGGCGCTCCAGACGCAGCTCTGTAAGGGACAGGTTCAGATAGAGAGGTAGCAGCGCCATCTGGAGCTTCTTCGCCTCCGCATCGCTCAGCCGGACCCTGTTGCCGAGCAACTCCACCCCCTGTTGTACATGCAGTATCCATTAGCTAACACTTAACTCATTAATGTGGTGCGATACCTTTTCACAAAATAGATTTTTTTCAAGATGTTCTACCAGTAATATGTCTATGGAACGTGTTTAACACCAAGCTTCATAAAAATGAAGTGAAGTGATTTATATTTATATAGCACTTTTCTCTAGACTCAAAGTGCTTTACATAGTGAAACACATTATCTACATCTTTAAGCTATATCTAAACCAGTGTGGGTGGCACTGGGAGCAGGTGGGTAAAGTGTCTTTCCCAAGGACACAACGGCAGTGACTAGAATCCTCAAGTTGCTGGCACGGCCGCTCTACCAACCGAGCCACGCTGCCCAAAATCTATTATCTCCTTGCTCCACGCTTTGGAAGTTGTGTGGTTTGACTAGGGGTGTCCCGATCCGAGATCAGCAAAAAAACAAGTATGGGAATATATTGGCTTGCATGTAAAATGTGTGACATAATGTCCGAAACAAGCAGTCCTGCAGCGTGTTTACTTCTGCAAAGCTGGACAGCCAGTTAACATCTAAATGTCCTCCAAAAGGCACACAAGGTTGGTCTTTTCTTGTATTTTAGTCAAGTCATTAACAAAAAGGTAAACATGATACTGCAGGCTATTAGCTACTAGGAGCTAGTAGCTACCAGGGTTTCCCCCAGATTGCCAATATACTTGTGGTGGTGGGGACAGAACCAGGAGAGGGGTCAATATGACATCATCATGTAATTTGCATAATCTGTGAAGATGCATATATTGTCTTTAAAAAGGCTAGAAAAAATTTACAAACATGTTAAAACAAATCTGTTTTATTAGTATTTAGTAATAACATATATTTGTGTTGTATTGTTTTGCAAAATGTTTCAATTTTGGCTGCTTATTGTACAATGTACAAAACTCAAAACCAGTGAAGTTGGCACGTTGTGTAAATCGTAAATAAAAACAGAATACAATGATTTGCAAATCCTTTTCAACTTATATTCAATTGAATATACTGCAAAGACAAGATACTTAACATTTGAACTTTGTTATTTTTTGCAAATATTAGCTCATTTGGAGTTTGATGCCTGCAACATGTTTCAAAAAAGCTGGCACAAGTGACAAAAAAGACTGAGAAAGTTGAGGAATGCTCATCAAACACTTATTTGGAACATCCCACAGGTGAACAGGCTAATTGGGAACAGGTGGGTGTCATGATTGGGTATAAAAGCAGCTTCCATAAAATGCTCAGTCATTCACAAACAAGGATGGGGCGAGGGTCACCACTTTGTGAACAAATGCATGAGCAAATTGTCCAACAGTTTAAGAACAGCATTTCTCAATGAGCTATTGCAAGGAATTTAGGGATTTCACCATCTACGGTCCGTAATATCATCAAAAGGTTCAGGGAATCTGAAGAATAAACGGCAAGGCCTTGACCTTTGATCCCTCAGGCGGTACTGCATCAAAAAGCGACATCAGTGTGTAAAGGATATCACCACGAGGGCTAAGGAACACTTCAGAAAACCACTGTCAGTAACTACAGTTGGTTGCTACATCTGGAAGTCCAAGTTAAAACTCTACTATGCAAAGCAAAAGCCATTTATTAACAACACCCATAAACGTTGCTGGCTTCGCTGGGCCTGAGCTCATCTTACTGATGCAAAGTGGAAAAGTGTGCTGTGGTCTGACAAGTCCACATTCCAATATTTTTTTGGAAACTGTGGACGTTGTGTCCTCCGGAACAAAGAGGAAAAGAACCATCCAGACTGTTATAGGCGCAAAGTTCAAAAGCAAGTATCTGTGATGGTATGGGGGTGTATTAGTGCCCAAGGCATGGGTAACTTACTCATCTGTGAAGGCACCATTAATGCTGAAAGGTACATACAGGTTTTGGAGCAACACATGCTATCCAAGCAACTTATTTTTCATGGACACCCCTGCTTATTTCAGCAAGACAATGCCAAGCCACATTCTGCACGTGTTACAACAGTGTGGCTTCGAAGTAAAAGAGTGCGGGTACTAGACTGGCCTGCCTGCAGTCCAGACCTGTTTCCCATTGAAAATGTGTGGTGCATTATGAAACCTAAAATACCACAACAGAGACCCTGGACTGTTGAACAACTTAAGCTGTACATCAAGCAAGAATGGAAAATAATTCCACCTGAAAACTTCAAAAATTAGTCTCCTCAGTTCCCAAACGTTTACTGAGTGTTGTTAAAAGGAAAGGCCATGTTACACAGAGGTAAAAGTGCCCCCGTGCCAACTTTTTTGCAATGTCTTGCTGCCATTAAATTCTAAGTTAATAATTATTTGCAAAAAAAAAAAGTTTCTCATTTCAAACCTTAAATATCTTGTCTTTTCAATATATTCTTTTAAAAAAATTTTTTTTTTTTTTTTTTAATAATGTCCTGCCCAGCTTCTCAGGCAAATCATATAGTAGATGTAGATGCCCATATCGGCTGTTCAGATTTACTTTACAAAAGAGAAGTGTAGGATACTTCTCTTGTTGCCTTATTTGTATTTTGACTTTATTAAATGTATTTATATTATCATTTGGTGCAGCCGGGCCGGACCAGGAGGGGATAGAAAGAGAAAAAAAGGAAGAATTGTGGGGACAAGAGGGGGATTAGACAGAGAGACAAAAACAACAACAGCAAACACAACAACAACAACAGCAAATATACATGTACAAATATGATGGTAAAAGTAATAGCAAATAAGCAGTTAGCGAAAATAAAAAATAATACAGAAATGACAATGAGCATTATTACACTAAAAATGGAGCAATATGAATACCAATAGAAATAGTGCTATTGATAATAAACAATACCAATACTTTACCTTTATTATCAACAATACAATTGTTCAAATGCAACAATACATATACGTAATGATAACTTGAGATACGAAAGAATGCAGAAAAATGGAGGGGAAGAAAGAGAAGCAACCTACATTAACCTTGTAGATTGTTATAGTAACAATAGGTTAAGCTTTGTCAGAGTGCCATGTGTTATACCCAGTTTACTGTTAGCTAGTTTTACCATATCTAAATTATATATACTTTTCAATATATTCAATTGAATATAGGTTGAAAAGGATTTGCAAATCATTGCATTCTGTTTTTATTTATGATTTACAAAACGTGCCAACTTCACTGGTTTTGGAGTTTATAGTTACTTAGTATAGTGATTAGATCAATATTTTCTTTTTTTCTTATGATTGAAAAATATTTTTTTTGGTGTTTTTGTTCTCATTTACCGAGTCGGAGAGTAAGTCTCTGACTACAGGAATATTTTGAGGACAAAACCCAAATGATTTAAACGGGAGTCAATAGTAGTTTTTGCTTTTGTTTCCTTATTGTGCACTGGTCACATTATTTTGTTAAACACAATTGTATGTAGCTGTGGAGGGGGGTGTGGCCTGTGGGCCTGCCGCAGAACGGGGTGTGCCAGGACCGGCCTCGAAGACAGCGACAGGTGAGTAGATGGCCCAGGTGGGCCTTGTTATCTAATCACCTGTCGCCTTTATTAGCAGCAGCCGGAGCGAGACACGTGGTTGGAGTGGGAGCCAAAGAGAGAGAGACACGGCCCAAGAGAAAGACATTTTGCTGGAAAGCAAACGGCTCAACATTTTATGAAAATAAACCAGTGTTGTACCCTGAAATCCGGGCTCTCGTGGCAGTGTGTGGTGGTCTGAGGAACCCACTAAAGGGCAACCTCCACAGTAGCATTCAATACCATGAATCTATACCATCTGATTTTGATTTACAACAATACTAGCAAGTTTGACATTTAATAAGTAAAAGCTTTATCAAAATGTGTTACTTATTGCTATAAAACATTTTACTTCTGTAATCGATTGTCTAAGTATTGGATCAGGACTCGAAATCGGATTGGGATTGCAGGCCAAAAATGTTGATTGGGGCACCCCTAGTTAAATGATAATGATAAATGGGTTATACTTGTATAGCGCTTTTCTACCTTCAAGGTACTCAAAGCGCTTTGACAGTATTTCCACATTCACACACACATTCACACACTGATGGAGGGAGCTGCCATGCAACGCGCTACCAGCACCCATCAGGAGCAAGGGTGAAGTGTCTTGCCCAAGGACACAACGGGCATGACTAGGATGGTAGAAGGTGGGGATTGAACCCCAGTAACCAGCAACCCTGCGATTGCTGGCACGGCCATTCTACCAACTTCGCCACGCCATAGTTACATTGTTGTAAATTATATACAGAGCCTGTTTAATAGAACCAAATATGTCACCTTCCCCTTCAGATCTGGCGCTAAAACAGGGGGGTGGGGGGGAACACGCATCTTTTCGTGTCGTTCTCACCAGTTTCGAGTCCGAAATGGCTGTCAAAGTGTTTATATATTTACAGTGTTTATGTCAAGAGTGGATCAAATAAACAATAGTGCTTCTTAGGAGACACGCTTGTGGTAGACAAACAGCACATTAGCATTAAAGGGGACCTATTATGCAAAACCAACCTTTCTTACCTAGTGTGTGTTTTTGTGTATTTGGGATCTGCAGACGTCCCAAAAATTTGAAATCAAACCATGGATGCACTGCGGAGATATTTATAAAACAATCCTGCCTTCCGTCATACTTCCTCCAAACGAACCGTTTGGAATTTATACAATTTGTGACATTTTTCTAACTTTGTACATCTGCAGACATTTCCATATATGTTAGAGATTTACCCGAAGAGCTTTGTGCGAGTCTGCCATTGTAGTCCAACACTGTAGTCAATAAGTGTCCTATTTTTCTTTATCCTATTGTTTTAGGGCAGACCGGCTCGTACATGCACATGCATCCTGCGCTGTTGCTATTTCTTATACAAATTAGTGTATTAGTGTTCAAACTTATATCTGTCAGTAGACTCCATATGGAAGCGCCAAAAACTACAACATGGCTGAAGGGGAGAAGACGCAGTCAAAATGGAGGTACGCAAATAAGACCGCCCACAAAACGGTGCATCCTGAAGACACGGTAAAAAGCGGCTCAAGAACGGTCTGTAAAATCTAATCTAGCAATTTGGACAGCAGAACCATCATTAAACGTTATGTACACCACAACAACGTGATTTTAATGTAGAAAAAATATCATAATATGACCCCTTTAAAGCTACAGAAGCATAAAACAGTGTTTTCCAGTAGGGCTTGCTTTAAGCACCTATTTCACTTTTTCTTCAAACACACATTGAGGAATGTCTAAAACATATTTAATGGTTGAGGCAATAATACCTTTACACATTACACTTTCACCTGCTTGTAGTGCTCTTTGGCTTTCTCATAGCGACTCTGGTTAAAGCATCTGTTGCCAAAGCTGCGGAGCGTGTTGACCACTTCATCCAGTTTGCACAGAGGAAACATGTTCTGCTCGTCCTGAAAACCAAAACTTGTTAACCATGGAAAGTTTGTACTTGATACGGTGGATCTCCATACCGGGCTCAGTATGACAAAGTCATCCACTTGGCCGGAGTCGAGGATGTCGAGGATCTGGATTTCATACAAAACCGGGGCAGCGGACGGGATGAGCGGAGGACATCCCATTTCTCCGAAGGCATAGCGAGGATGCAATAGGAAGCGGGAGAACTCTCCTTTCCGCATGGTCAGCAGACCGAGCAACATTCCAGGAAGCGTCACGTCTGTTTAACGGGTCACCTGTCAAACATTTGAACATTGTTTCTCTTCTATTATTCTCCAACCTCTGCCCAGCTTCATCATGCACGGGTGTTTGAAGTGAGTAGTGGTCTCGAACGGCTGGTCGGAATATTCCAAAAAGCCGGAGTAATGGACTGTGTGGAAACAGAAAGAAAGTCCCAATGCAGAATAATTTAAAAAGTGCTATGGAGACGTGAGAGCAAGACTTAATTACTTAACACTGAAGCATTTTGGGGCACAGACGGGCCTTCGCCAGGGTGGACCACCTCTTTCAGGACCCCCCCGTTTCCCAGGACATCTTCCATCTGCTGGCGGATATTGTCAAATGGACTCTGGGATGGCACAAAGATATTTAAGCAATTAAGACACCAAATTCAATACTACATTTTTATTTCTGAAACATTTACTACAATAATAAAGATTCATTGATGGCTCTGAACCTCATTCATCATGTCAATTCCCAACATATACAGTCGGGTCCAAAAATATTGGGACATTGAGAAAATTCAAATCATTTTGGCTCTGCACACCACCATACTGGATTTAAAAATACTGTATATTGCTGTTTTGTGTTGTACTCTTCAGTTCAGTTCAGTTTATTTTGAACATGCACACAATACAATTACAATGTAATGCATCACATATTTCCAGTTGTTTCATTACAGCATGTCCGAAAAGGAGTAGAAAGAAACAGAGTTTATTTAATACTACCCCCTTCATATCATAGCAGTCTTATCCCATTTCTTTGTTCGCTGTTTGTAACAGAACATAACTCTTCTCTATGTACGTATGTAGATATAGTTTTATAAGTCGTCCTTTTTTGTTTTTGGTGGTCGTGTCATTTGTTTTCTCCCTGGTGTTGTATGTGAAATGGTGTAATAACTACAGATGGAAATGAGCTATTAGCTAAATCTGGTGGACCCATTAATTCCTTGTGAATGATGTATCGCGCCCACTGCCCATAAACAAAATTTAAAAAATATGAAACAAACATATCATCAGATTATGGTCAGGTGGTTGATTTGACGATTGTATAATAAATTGGTTGCTTTCACAGTATCATTTGGGTCACGATCTACCTGTGTTGAGAAGCACTCTCCAAATGTCTTCTAAAGCATTTGACAGAATATGAGCAGATATTATTGTTTGAAACACTTCAGAGTTATAACTGTTGCTTTTCAGTCACATCATCAATATATACAAGGAAATCAGTATTTGCCCACGCCATGACAATATGCTTCCCTGATGAGCTGCTATTTTTTGGATCATAAGCAATTCCTATTTTTCTTCACACACTTTTCTTCCTGTCACTCTGGTACAAGTTGTTCTTTGTCTTATCTATGTTGTTCCAGAACCTTAAAGGATTTTTTAGATGTTGTATGAGAACCACCAATTCACTCAGTAATGACATACTTTAAAAAATACAATTCACCAAAGGCTTTTTTTCACTAGGGACATAATATTTGGTTAACCACTACAGTTGTTTTCTGTGGTCTTCTGTTGTTAAACTCACCTGTGTGTTCGAGTTTAAGAATGTTGATTTAGTCACACCTTGGGCCTTATGTAACAAGATTGCTTGAGCACAAAAACCTGGCGTACAATCTTTTTCACAACAAAGACAAGATGTATCAAGACTGACGTTGACATGGAAATGTGTGCTGCCTCATGCCAACTTCATGGTTGACGTACGCACATTTCTACAAGCTGTGGCGACATACAGAGGTGGTCATTCAGGCTTTGCCAACATTCAATTTTAACAATTTAAAAAAGATCAAGGCAAGGACCTAAAATTCACTTTTTCACCAATGAAATGATTGCTTCATATACTGTACATATTAGTATTTGTGAGGACATATATAGATTTATCCATCTATATATCATTTCGCCACCTATTGTTGTCAAAACATGTTCCTGGGGCTCCTTGGCTCTGTCAGGCGGACAGCAGCAGCTGGTGATCGCCACACACTGGCACCTCTGAGACCGAGGAGAATTTCACGTATACGGCTGCTACCACAAGAAGCTCTCCTGTGTTGTAATCATAAATTCAGTAATCAAAGAAGAGTCAAAGTCTTTCATATATTTTCCAATATACTGGCATGTTTACATTTAAAAGATAATTTTGTCCACAGGCATTGATCGCTGTGCTTTGGAGGGGTGGGGGAGGAGAGGACACCTAAAGCAGTGAGGAGGAAGGGACCACCCGCCTTTAGCCGGTTGCAGCAACTAAATATTTTGAAACACTCATCTGTCTTGGCGATGTATACATCTTCCCACAGCAAAAAGCAATTTCCTCTTACTGGTGATCACTCCAAACACCAGAAAGAAGCACCTCCTACTGACTTGTGATTGGCCACAATGTGCAGCACCTAAGCACATGGCTACTTTCAATACGATTTGCGTATTTAAAAGGGGATGTAACCTGGGCATGCCAAGCCAACTCCTGAGATCAATTCCATGTTGATTGCAATGTAACGAAGAAATGTGCTTGGCTTTGTGGGTGCCCACACTTTAAAATATTTGAATTTTTACCGACATACGTACTTTTCTGGATTTTAACGTACGTCTATTTTTAGTGAAACCGCCACGCAACTCTAGTTACATGAGGCCCCTGATGTTTTGGGTTATGTCTCTGAAATATTTGCTTTGGATTTTCATCCTAATAATGGCTGGCTTCATATTGAAAGCTCTTTGGTCTGAAGTTGAGAGTTGACAGTAACATATTTCAAATAAAAACTAACACACTTTAAATGAACTCACAGCCAGAAGGACCTGGGTTCGATTCCCTGGTTTTTCTGTGTGGAGTTCGCAGGTTCTCGCAAGTACAACTAGCTGCGACCGCAGGCACTCTAGGTTGTGCCCACTTTCAGTCAAGGTCGCGCCCACTTTAATTCTAAGTCATACCCACTTTAAGTATAAGTCACACCCACTTTCAGTGTAAGTCGCACCCACTTCAAGTCTAATTCACGTCCACTCTAAGCCGCACCCCCTTAAAGACTTGCCCACTGCAGTGATGACAACGAAAGTGAAGCTGGATGGGCAATATGTAAGACGGAAATCAGAAAGAAAAAAAAAAATACTGCTGAAAATAAGTTAGGGTTAGGTTTGGGTTATGGCTAGGGGTAGGGTTGTATATAATCAGCCAAAAAAGCAATACATTAAACAATCGAAATAACCATGGTGCATTGCATTAGCCATCTTGGATCACGTTATAAATCAAGTGCATAGTTTCCCCTAGATTGCTAAGATTCCTGTGGCGGTGGGGGTGTGGTTAGGGCGTGGCGACCATATAATCATCGTATAATTTGCATAATTTGCTATGATATTATTTTCTTTAAAAAGACTCAAATGATGTATACATACTACGGGTGTAAGGGTACGTGTATTTGTATTGAACCGTTTCGGTACGGGGGTTCCGGTTCGGTTCGGAGGTGTACCGAACGAGTTTCCACACGGACATACACTACCGTTCAAAAGTTTGGGGTCACATTGAAATGTCCTTATTTTTGAAGGAAAAGCACTGTACTTTTTAATGAAGATAACTTTAAACTAGTCTTAACTTTAAAGAAATACACTCTATACATTGCTAATGTGGTAAAGGACTATTTTAGCTGCAAATGTCTGGTTTTTGGTGCAATATCTACATAGGTGTATAGAGGCCCACTTCCAGCAACTATCACTCCAGTGTTCTAATTGTACAATGTGTTTGCTCATTGGCTCAGAAGGCTAATTGATGATTAGAAAACCCTTGTGCAATCATGTTCACACATCTGAAAACAGTTTAGCTCGTTACAGAAGCTACAAAACTGACCTTCCTTTGAGCATATTGAGTTTCTGGAGCATCACATTTGTGGGGTCAATTAAACGCTCAAAATGGCCAGAAAAAGATAACTTTCATCTGAAACTCGACAGTCTATTCTTGTTCTTAGAAATGAAGGCTATTCCACAAAATTGTTTGGGTAACCCCAAACTTTTGAACGGTAGTGTATTAAGTAGCGTAACGCACGTTGTGTAAACAATACACACCGAGGCACAACACACGGCATGCTAGCAGCTAACGGGCTACAATAGACTGACCATTTGTCCTCTTTTCACCGGACATGTCCTCTTTTGCGGAGCTGTCAGGGCGGAGTTTCTTAAATGCCTCGAATGTCCGGCATTTTGAGTTAGGGTTGCGTGTATTTTCAATGTACGTTCAGGGTTAAGAAGGGGTTAAAAACAAAACAAATTGGGCGCGCAGCAGCATTCGTGAGGGAGGGGCAGAGACAGAGAGAGCGAGAGAGTTATGATAAATGCGCATGCGTCGCCAGGCTCTGCTTTTTATCCATAGATATATCAGATTACATTTTTTATTATCTATAGCAGGGGTGTCAAAAGTGTGCCCCGGAGGCCATTTGTGGCCCACAGCTAATGTTTTAAAGGCCCACGGCACATTCTAAAAATACTATTAAAATAAACAAAAACATAACAAAAGTGAAATAAAAAAGCTTAAAGGCCTACTGAAATGAATTGTTTTTATTTAAACGGGAATAGCAGATCCATTTTATGTGTCATACTTGATCATTTTGCGATATTGCCATATTTTTGCTGAAAGGATTTAGTATAGAACAACGTCGATAAAGTTCGCAACTTTTGGTCTCTGATAAAAAAAAACCTTGCCCCTACCGGAAGTAGCGTGACGTTGTCAGTTGTTCACTCCCTCATATTTTCCTATTGTTTTCAACGCAGCTAGAGCTATTCGGACCATTACCCCATTAATTTGAGCGAGGATGAAAGATTTGTGGACGAGGAACGTTAGAGTGACGGACTAGAATGCAGTGAAATACATTTTTTTTCTCGCTCTGACCGTAACTTAGGTACAAGGGCTCATTGGATTCCACACTCTCTCCTTTTTCTATTGTGGATCACGGATTTGTATTTTAAACCACCTCGGATACTATATCCTCTTGAAAATGAGAGTCGAGAACGCAAAATGGACAATCAGTGCCTTTTATCTCCACGACAATACATCGGCGAAACGCTTTAGCTACGAGCTAACGTGATAGCATCGTGCTTTAACTGCATATAGAAACAAAAAAAATAAACCCCTGACTGGAAGGATAGATAGAAAATCAACAATACTATTAAACCGTGGACATGTAACTACACGGTTAATGCTTTCCAGGCTGGCGAAGGTTAACAATGCTGTGCTAACGACGCCATTGAAGCCTACTTAGCAACCGGACCTCACAGAGCTATGCTAAAAACATTAACTCTCCACCTACGCCAGCCAGCCTTCATCTGCTCATCAACACTCGTGCTCACCTGCATTCCAGCGATCGACGGAAGGACGAAGGACTTCACCCGATGCGTTTGGCGGCCCGGAGACGTAGGAAGTCAAGGTGAGGTCACCGGCTAGCGTGTCTGCTCTCCAACAAAGTCCTCCTGGTTGTGTTGCTGTAGTCCGCTGCTAATACACCGATCCCACCTACAACTTTCTTCTTTGCAGCCTTCATTGTTCATTAAACAAATTGCAAAAGATGTCCAGAATACTGTGGAATTATGAAATGAAAACAGAGCTTTTTGTATAGGATTCTACGGGGTACCATAACTTCCGTTTAACTGACTACGTCACGCGCATACGTCATCATACCGCGGCGTTTCAGCCGGATATTTCCCGGGAAATTTAAAATGTCACTTTATAAGTTAACCCGGCCGTATTGGCATGTGTTGCAATGTTAAGATTTCATCATTGATATATAAACTATCAGACTGCGTGGTCGGTAGTAGTGGGTTTCAGTAGGCCTTTAAAGGTTAAATGTAATTTAGAAAAAGTTGCAATGTTGACTAATAAAACAAAGCTGGGTTTTTTTCTTTCAAACTGTCATTGCTCAAAACATAATATTGAATCAAAATCAATGTTATTATGATTTATTGACCTATCCAAGGTTCCAATTACTTCACATCAAATACTCCACTAAGAAAAATATTCTTGGCGGAAGATTTTGCAAATTTGGTAAATAAATAACACAAAAATGTATATTTTGTTGTTTTCTTACTGTACCGAAAATGAAACGACCTTGACCTCTAAACCGAGGTACGTACCGAACCAAAATTTTTGTGTACCGTTACACCCCTAATACATACATTTTAAAACAAATCTGTGTTATTGATTTGTATCAACATATTTGTATATTATATTGTTTTGCTTTATTTTCAATTGTTGCTGCTTATTGTACAATGTACTTTGTTGATACATCTTTAAGTGTCTGGAGACTTTTAGACTACGTTTACACTGCAGGCAAAAGTGGCCCAAATCAGATTTATTTTTAGATCTGATTTTTTACAGCTGAATGTTTATAATGCAATGTTGTTTGTCTATCTGTGTGGGCCCTGCGATGAGTCAGAGACTTGTCCAGGGTGTACTCTGCCTTCTGCCCAAATGCAGCTGGGATAGGCTCCAGCACGCCCCAAGACCCCAATGGGACTAGCGATAGAAAATGGATGGATGGATGGATGTTTACACTGCAAGTAAAATGTGATTTTTATTAGACTCCAGTGTAAACGCGAATGTGGCTCCAACGTGGCCCCAATGTGGCGTCGGCCTCACTTGCATGCGCACTAAGATAAAGTGAAAAGAAAGGAAGTTGACCGGGAGGAAATCGCTACTACTACAAAATAAAATAAAAGTCGCAACACCTTAAAAATGAGTGTTTTTACATTAAAGTAAATGAAAGTAATATAATGAATGAATGGATATACATAGTGTAATATATTTGGGAGGGTTGTATTCGTTTTATAGCTGTTAAGTCGAGGAGACACGGACATCAGCGTGGATCGACGGGAGCTTTATTTTTCAACTCACATGTAAGCAAATGCGCCACAGCGTCAATTCCGGTCTTTAAAAAATCTATATTCCTCCAGAATCGAAATATATATTTATATATTACATATAGCCAATTATTTGCGCAATATTGACAAATGATGCACTGAAAATTTGGTCGTCTTAAATTGAAACTGAAACCGGATATTTTGATGAAATATCCATTTCCGCTGGCGACTGTGTCTTTCCCGCGCACACGAGTGACGTAGCTCGCCCAAAGATGACGAAAAAATAACATTCAGGTCACATAGCGTTTAGACTGAAGTCACATTTGAAAAAATCAGATTCCAATCGGATTCAGGCCTAACTCCTGATGTGGCCTGAATCTGATGCCGAAAAATCAGATTTTAAGCACTTTGGAGCGTTTAGACTGGCAAAAAAATCAGATCTGCATCACTTGAAGGCAAAAAAATCAGATTTGGTGTGCAGTGTAAACGGGTCCTTAGTGAGTTTAAAAAAAATTAAAAACAACTAGCAACAAATGTAGCATCTTTTTCTGTTGTTATTATAGACTGTACTCGTGTTTAGAGACTTTACTTCTATCCCTCGATGTCTGTGACTAAAAGCGAGCTGCAGCCACACTTGTTTGGCGCTGCTGCTCAGGTTGGACATTCTCTCCTTAAAAACTGTCACTATCCTCTTAATATTTGCACATTTTGTAGATGGCTGTCCACGGGTATATCTGGGATAAATAAAAGTTACGTCTACATTGCAAGCATACTAACGACGCTCCATACAATCGCGTGCGTCTTGTTGACTTCATCCCAAAATCAGGTTTCGTCAGTGCTGTTTTTGGTGATCAGTCATTTTTCAGCAATCAAATTTTCGGTGCATCACTAGTCAGTTGTGCGCAAATGATAGGCTATATATATCCATTTATATTGTAACGAACTGGTGGTGTGCTGGTGGTAATGTTTTATGTTCATGTGATTTTGATTTTATATTTATTTTTCCCATGATCACAAATACACCGTCCGTACCTGAAAGCACATTGGCGCAGAGCGAGGAAGTGTGCAAAGGGAAGCACGGAGATGAATGTGTTTGCACGCTAGGTAAAACCTGTTGGAATTGGGCTGATTGTTAGCGTAGCATTGGCAAGTGTCAGACTTTTGACTTAATCTGGAGGCTCCAATACGTTATATGAATTTGTTTTCGCGTAAAAAAACCCTTATTTTTAAGGTGTGGCGGCTATGATTTTGCTGTGGCGGTGCGCCATTAAATGGAAACCCTGTAAGTGTCCACTCTCACGTTGTCAGCGCCACTGTGGGCATGTCTTTAAGACACGGTTCACTTCCGTTGTCGTCACCCCTGTGGGCGCGACTTAAAGTGTCTGAGGCTGCAGCTAAACCCTTCTCTGTTCTCCCCGTGACTGTGGGGTTTCTCTCCGGGTACTACGGCTTCCTCCCACCTCCAAAGACATGCACCTGGTTATAGGCTGATTGGCAACACTAAATTAGCCCAAGTGTGTGAATGTGAGTGTGAATGTTGTCTGTCTATCTGTGTTGGCCCTGTGATGAGGTGGTGACTTGTCCAGGGTGTACCCCGCCTTCCGCCCAAGTGCAGCTGGGATAGGCTCCAGCATCCTGTGACCCTGAGAGGAATAAGCGGTAGAAAATGGATGGATGACATAAACTCTAGACCAGTGGTTCTTAACCTGGGTTCGATCGAACCCTAGGGGTTCGGTGAATAGGCCTAAGGGGTTCGGCAGAGCCTCCGCCGCAGAGGTCACATACCCGACTCATCGGGTAAATTAAAACTTCTCCCTATCGGCGTATTATGGATACGTCCTGGGCATGACTTTAAAGTGCATCCGGCAGTGGAGGCTCCTCTATGGGGTCTTAGGGCACTAGGAGGTTAACCCCTTTACTACTGTTACCCCAAGTGGCCCTTGGCAAAGGCCTAGTACCTGACTGCCCCCTAGCCAGGGATACAGTGAAGACCTCAACGTCTTGGACTCCATGCCACTGGACCCTGACCCGATCCTGTCAAGGATCATGTGGTGACTGTCTGTCCACCAGTCTCCCCACATAAAACAGTCACGCACAGGCATCCTCTATAAAGGGATACACCCCTACCAGGAGGATCGTCATACTCGTTCAAGTGACCGCCGATGATGATGATTATGGATACGGCAACAGCCGAAGTCACTGATTTGCAGGTGTGTAATTTGTTGTGAGTTCAAGCACTGTGTTGGTTTTGTTTGTTGAACGAGGTGATGTTCATGCACGGTTCATTTTGTGCACCAGTAAAAAAAAAAAACATAACTTTGTCTTGAATTTAAAAAAAAACTTAACATTTTATTTTTCACTAAAGAAGGGTTCGGTGAGTGCGTATTTGAAACTGGTGGGGTTCGGTACCTCCAACAAGGTTAAGAACCACTGCTCTAGACCTTTTAAATGTGATAATGACGTACAAACCACACTTCTGGCCATGAAACAGTTAAGCAGCAATGTATCCCATTACTTTTTGTCACTTAATAAGAGAGGCACATTTTGTATACAAATTGTTGTAATTCCTACACCTTTACATGATTTGGATGAAAATACACTTAAATTAAAGCTGAAAGGCTGCAGTTAAGTACACTTTGTTTCATTTAAAATTCATTGTGGTGGTTGATGCTCCAATATGGATGGACCTAACTTCTATTTTGATATACATTTATTGAAACTCCATCCATCCATTTCCTACCGCTTATTCAATAGGGTAATTTACTGTTACCTATACATCACACATGGAAAATTATACATTTATTGAAACTCTAATAGGGTAATTTAATGTTAACTATACAGGTAAAAGCCAGTGAATTAGAATATTTTGAAAAACTTGATTTATTTCAGTAATTGCATTCAAAAGGTGTAACTTGTACATTATATTTATTCATTGCACACAGACTGATGCATTCAAATGTTTATTTCATTTAATTTTGATGATTTGAAGTGGCAACAAATGAAAATCCAAAATTCCGTGTGTCACAAAATTAGAATATTACTTAAGGCTAATACAAAAAAGGGATTTTTAGAAATGTTGGCCAACTGAAAAGTATGAAAATGAAAAATATGAGCATGTACAATACTCAATACTTGGTTGGAGCTCCTTTTGCCTCAATTACTGCGTTAATGCGGCGTGGCATGGAGTCGATGAGTTTCTGGCACTGCTCAGGTGTTATGAGAGCCCAGGTTGCTGTGATAGTGGCCTTCAACTCTTCTGCGTTTTTGGGTCTGGCATTCTGCATCTTCCTTTTCACAATACCCCACAGATTTTCTATGGGGCTAAGGTCAGGGGAGTTGGCGGGCCAATTTAGAACAGAAATACCATGGTCCGTAAACCAGGCACGGGTAGATTTTGCGCTGTGTGCAGGCGCCAAGTCCTGTTGGAACTTGAAATCTCCATCTCCATAGAGCAGGTCAGCAGCAGGAAGCATGAAGTGCTCTAAAACTTGCTGGTAGACGGCTGCGTTGACCCTGGATCTCAGGAAACAGAGTGGACCGACACCAGCAGATGACATGGCACCCCAAACCATCACTGATGGTGGAAACTTTACACTAGACTTCAGGCAACGTGGATCCTGTGCCTCTCCTGTCTTCCTCCAGACTCTGGGACAAGTCTAGTGTAAAGTTTCCACCATCAGTGATGGTTTGGGGTGCCATGTCATCTGCTGGTGTCAGTCCACTCTGTTTCCTGAGATCCAGGGTCAACGCCGCCGTCTACCAGCAAGTTTTAGAGCACTTCATGCTTCCTGCTGCTGACCTGCTCTATGGAGATGGAGATTTCAAAAATTTCTAAAAATCCCTTTTTTGTATTAGCCTTAAGTAATATTCTAATTTTGTGACACACTGAATTTTGGATTTTCATTTGTTGCCACTTCAAATCATCAAAATTAAATGAAATAAACATTTGAATGCATCAGTCTGTGTGCAATGAATAAATATAATGTACAAGTTACACCTTTTGAATGCAATTACTGAAATAAATCAAGTTTTTCAAAATATTCTAATTTACTGGCTTTTACCTGTACATCACACATGGAAAATTATACATTTATTGAAACTCTAATAAGGTAATTTAATGTAACCCATACATCA
>NC_084734.1:49192849-49260349 GCF_033978785.1 Entelurus aequoreus | reverse complement strand
CTACGCAGCGGGACAGGTACGTTTAGCTAATAATGCTACATTTGTGTTCTTTTCTATAATTAATATTCTTTACATACAGACAGCATTTTTATACGTGTGTGTGTGTGTTTGTGTTTGTGTGTGTCTGTGTGAGTGTGTGTGTGTTTGTGTGTGTATTTACATATATATATATATATATTCTGAGCTAAACTGTGGATATAAGCAAAGTCTTGAAAAGTTAAATATGTTTGAGGTAGTACTCGGCATAAGTCACATTCCTTGTATGTTAAACATACTTGGCCAATAAAGATGATTCTGATTCTAATTCTTAAAAAAATTTGGTGTTCATTTGTTCATAGCGACCCCGCCACCAATAAATTGCCTACGGTTCGCCAATGTTCAATAACCCATTATATATGGGACTGTTTGTGAATGTATCTTATTATTCCAACTCTGTACAGTAGATGGCAGCGTATCTCTACTTCTTAAAATAGCTCATACACACTTGGTCTGCCAGAGAATAAGAAGATGTAGCAACAGGGATGAGTGATGCCGACTTAGCAACTTAGTTTTGCTATATTCTTTATCTGAATGGCAACTTTTTATGGTCTTCTTGGACCCTTTGGAGGTGAACATGAAAAATTGCTTTTCTCAACAAGCAGTGAGTGCTGCTGTTGCACCTCCCATGACTTACAAAAAGCACTCACTTTTTGTGTTCCAAAGTGTCAATAGTAATTACATCCACTTGTCTCTTGGCTAATGGTGCAAATCATATGATAATATAGCTGCAAAATAGCATGTTGTGGGAAAAAGGAATAATGTTGCAATATTTACAGGAATAAGTTCAGCATATTTTCATAGAACATTACTGCCAAATTTTCATAAATTGATGATTTATTGTTCTTTATTCATATCTTCCTTCAAAATAAAGGTCTTTCAGGTGTCGGCACTGCAGTCCAAAGCTTCCAATCAGCGGCCGAGCAAGGCCTCTCTATGGCAATGATGAAAGCACAGGTGGGTTTCTTTTAGAAGGTGATCATTTTGAGTATTTGTTTTGCTGATGTTTTGTTGTCAACAAAGGAGATGTCAGGGCAGCAGCAAACCTCGTCGCTGGAGTTTGACTTTCCCCAGGATGACCTTGCAGCGTCCAAGTTCAACGAGGAAGAATTCATGGCAGATGAGCAAGGCAGCGCTAATGAGGCGGCGTCTAATCAGAGCGCCGCAGGCGGGTTATTCCAGGGCTTCAAGGATCCTTCAAAAGAGTTTGGCGGCGGCCAGACGAGATCGTACCACCATGACGCTCGGTACGACACAGCCAACTCAGCTCAAACTCGTATTTTGGTGTTTTTATGTTCCTTTTTGTGCCGCAGACAAATTGTAGGAAACCATGCTTGGCTTCGAGTCTGCAGCCGACAGTCAGCGGGGCAACAGCGAGGCTACCATCAGGATCCGTCTTCCGTCGGCGGGCTGACGGCCGAAGACCTGGAAAAAGCCAGGGAGAGCAAGAGGGCTGACGTGAAACCGCACAAGCAGATGGTGACGATGCAGCCTTCTTTGTCGTCCTCCTGTAGGAATGCGTCGCTAATTTCCTGTTTTTGAATTCTAGCTGAGTGAGAGAGCCCGAGAGAGGAAGGTGCCTGTGACACGACTTAGCAGACTCGCCAACTTTGGAGGTAATGTTGCGTTTCTAAAGCTCATTTTATCACGCCTGACTTGCACCCGTTTCTACCACACTGTATTCACTACTGTACTGTACTGGACTCTACTCGACTCTAGATTTGTCACGGCACCATGTCAGCAAGGACACTAACAAGTGAAGTGAATTATATTTGTATAGCGCTTTTCTCTAGTGACTCAAAACTCTTTACATAGTGAAACCCATTATCTAAGTTACATTTAAACCAGTATGGGGGGCACTGGGAGAAGGTGGGTAAAGTGTCTTGCCCAAGGACACAACAGCTGTGTCTAGGATGACAAGCGGGGATCAAACCGGGAACCCTCAAGTTGCTGGCACGGCTGCTCTACCAACCGAGCCACGCCGCCCTAAACAAACATGTTTGAGGATTGGGGATATTCTGATAAGGGTTTTATACTGCCGATACCAATCAACCATGTGTGAGATTGGCCGAAACCGATCACTTTCATTAACTGTACATTTTAATCAGGTAAAAAACACTGGAGTCCAGTGTGATAATATCAACACAATATTTAAACAACCGTAGTTTTTATAATATTTTATTACATACAATTGTTTGATCAAAACAAAGTCAATAGTACACTCACTAAACAAAAGTAAAAACTACTATCTGTTACTCTTTAATTAACCATTAGAATATTAATAGTTGCATAATACAACTGGAAATTATGCAATATGTAACGGAAAACTCTTTGAGTGGGAAAAAAAAGAAATTTTTTGACACACATGGTCTGAAATCTAAATATTATTGTTCATAGGGTGACCTGTTTTTTGTATGAGTTTGTGTAAGCTAACTTTTTTACTCGTGAAGCGCAGAACACACAACATGCACCCCTATTGCATTGACTGTGCTATTATTATTATGACAAGTGCACCACATGGTGGCAATTTTTTTTTCTCAAGAGTCAATGCACGCTACAAAACAGCCACTGTAACTTTGTGGTGTTTAGCCCAAACCCACGTTTGGTAAACAGCAATGTTCCCTCTAATTTTTCATGTGTGTGAGCAAACGCAAAAACTCCCTGAGCATTCAGTGGAGCCCATGTGAGCAACATCAGACGTGCACACTGTGGCTACACCAGCAGCACACCTGTCCCAAACCTGACTAAATAACAAGTTAAATCTCCATCCATCCATTCATCCATTTTCTACCGCTTGTCCCTTTCGGAGTCATGGGGGGTGCTGGAGCCTATCTCAGCTGCATTTGGGCGGAAGGTGGGGTACGCCCTGACAAGTCCCCACCTCATCACAGGGCCAACACAGATAGACAGACAACATTCTCTTATTACAATCAAATGACAGCAGTCATTTCCATGAGGTTATTTTCTAATATAAGTGTTTAGGCCCACTTACAATGATAATAACAAATAATATTGTTTTTCATGAACTGTGTACTTGTATTGTTTGTCTGGGTGGAGGTCCTGCTTTGGAAATAATTGGTACCCCTTTCAGACATTGCATTTAGTTCCCATTAAAACATTCACATGTTGCACAAGCAGGGGATCATGTGTACATTCCTGCAACTTTCTGTTTGTAAAAAATATATTTTTATTAGTATTTATTTAATATACTAACAGCATTTCATGATTAATATTTATAAATTAAGATTCCTAATAAATGACACTAGAATAAGCACACATTTGATTGGTAAATCATACTGTAACGACCTGGAATTACACTTTATGTGTGGTGTTGGAGTTGTCCGACTTTTTGTGTGGCTGTAAACGCATCACTAGCTAAGTGCCATATGTGCAAGTGTTGGCGCAAGTGAGAAAGAGCGAGCGGCTGCTGTTGATATAACAAAGTTGGTTTTGGTCTGGTTTGTACTGCAGAAAATGACCAGTTTTGCTAGATACAATTTTTTTTACTAATGTTTTGGTGATGTGTTTATGGCCGACAAAGAGTTTTGCTCAGTAAAGTGATCAATGGAATTCATGTCCTCAAAGCGTCTCGACAGACGTTACAATATTTGAACAATGATGACGGAAACTGTTTTCTCTGTCGTGTCCGTGTCATGTCGAAAATTGTTATGCGCTTATTTTTTTATTTGATTTTGTGCGTGGCATAGATTTGCCGTGTGCAGAGGACGCTTGAGCAGTGCACAATTGCACAGGCGCACCTTAGAGGGAACATTGGTAAACAGACAAGCACATTTGAGGTGTAAAATATGTAAACTTTTAGTAGGATACACATTCAGTATTTGTTTGGAAGCTGTCAACCATTTACAGTATATTGTTATTCTCTTTTAAATGGTAAATAACTAGTTTTATTCATGGTTACTTAAGTAGAAAGTGTTTTGATGGCACTATCTGCGGGATAAAAAGAGTGCTGCAGCTGTGAACCGAGCAGAGGGCACTGTCTCTCATCTGAATTCACTCACTATTTTTCAGCAGGAATATGCTTTGATGTTGTAAGAACCAGGTGTAGGAATGGGTACAAAATTCTGTACTTTTTAACTACCAAGTACTGATTCAGGCAAAATCTAACGGTATCATGTTTAGAAAGCTTTGTTGCACGTGACCTCATGTCCAGTTGCAGACTCGGCACAAACTCAAGCACTTGGTGGGTAAGCGGTTGTATTTGTAGCAGGCTGCCTCTAGATAATGTTGCAATTTTCCATACCAACAAAGCAAGCATGCCTGATAGAAAGCTCTTAAAAGTAAGGCTCCCCTTTTCAAAATGCTCTAGCTTGATGCTAATTGATGCCATATACTTGCTACTGAATAGCATCAATGATTTAAAATGGCGATTTCAACACCTCAAAATTTGGCAACAAAAACTACAACTAAGATGCATGTTACAATCAAACAGATGGTGTGTAATAAGTACAATACTTACAGTATAAACACATTGTAAGACTCAACAAAATACCAGACTGACACATCAACTTAATGGCAATAATGTATTCCTGACGAACACACCTAGGGAAAACAGAAATGAATGCATACGAGACTCAGAAGTCAGATAGCACAGTTATCATTGTTACATTTCTTTTAGATTTTTTTTTAATCATCATACAAATTAAGATTTATTACCACATGGTACACAAAAATGAAATGTTTAGGGTTTTGTATGGGTGCATCCAT
Organism: Entelurus aequoreus; assembly: GCF_033978785.1. Lineage (NCBI taxonomy): Eukaryota > Metazoa > Chordata > Actinopteri > Syngnathiformes > Syngnathidae > Entelurus > Entelurus aequoreus. Next base: position 49,255,588 of record NC_084734.1, on the reverse strand, counting down.
CATTTGCATTTTTTTTTACCATTTGCCAGTAAAAGAAGGGATCCACTGTTTTGATTTCTTACCATACCTTGTCTCACAGTGACTTATTTTTAGCATGTCAGATACATTCCAATTAATTAAAGTCTTCTACATGCAACCCTCAGTGTAAAAGGTTTACCTCACACCTCTGATGTGAAGGGGGAGTGATTGATGTTGTCCTCATGGATGGGAAAGTGTAAACGTATATATTTGTATATAAATTACTCTGTACACATATTATGTATATATTCGTATATATGTTTGATTTTTTTATAGCTATATTAGTCTATTTATACCTGCATTGTCCTTTCCATCATTGTAACTGAGCTACTGTGTTGAACAATTTCCCTTGTGGATCATTAAAGTTTGTCTAAGTCTAAGTCTAAGTTCTCACGCAGAAGAAAAAAAAGGTTATTTGTGGTCAACAATATTTTGGACAGGCATGAAAGATACAAAAAAGCACATGATGTCCTTTTTGCCTTCCTGTTCTTGTTGGTTTGCACATTTATGAGTTAGTGATTATGTAATTTGTTACATAACGTAAAGGGGAGCCTTGGAGGAACGTGCTATCACCATACACACACACACTATGCGTATCTCCATCTCTGGCTGCTCAATACTAGCGTAGCATACATAGCACACCTAGCAACACAATGTTAACATCAATGTGCACTACTGTTAATTTTAATTCAATTATATGTATGTTGATGACATCCATCCATCCATCCATTATCTACCGCTTGTCCCTTTCGGGGGCGCGGGGGGTGCTGGAGCATATCTCAGCTGCATTCGGGCGGAAGGCGGGTACACCCTGGACAAGTCGCCACCTTATCACAGGGCCAACACAGATAGACAACATTCACACACTAGGGTCAATTTAGTGTTGCCAATCAACCAAACCCAAGGTGCATGTTTTTGAAGGTGGGAGGAAGCCGGAGTACCCGGAGGGAACCCACGCAGTCACGGGGAGAACATGCAAACTCCACACAGAAAGATCCCGAGCCCGGGATGGAACTCAGAATCTTCGTACTGTGAGGCACATGCACCGTGCAAATATTCTCAATTATGTCGAAAAAACATAAAAAAACGTTTTACTTTATTTTGATTTTTGAATAAACACTAATAAGGCTACAGTAAACCCTTGTTTACCACTGTCATTTGGTTCCGACCCGGACTGTGGCAGATTAATTTCCGTGAAGTAGGAATTATTAATTATTCTGTAAATCGAATATTTTTATAGCTAGAGCATAGATAACTGTTAACAACCTTCTAAATACTCATTTTATTATTATGAGAGCCCTATAGACATAAAATAACACCCACATAGTCACCTTTACACTCAATTAATCTAACACATTAATGCTTCCTGAGGCTGAGCCAATCAGTGGCCACAATACTGAACAGCGTGCTCTGATTGTTTGGTCTCATCTAATGGCCGATACTACTGTAGTATTGTTATTTTTACTTTATTTAGTGATTTTTATGTTTGAAAGTGCTTAATTTCGGCGAAAAATACATAGAAAATGTATACATTTAAAAAAAGAAATTCTCAATAGAGGGAAGCTACAAAGTTTGAAGCACGATGTGATAATAATTAGGGGTGCCTCGGAAAAATCTATTCACATCCAGATTCTTATTTGTTATGAATTTATTTAAAAAAATAAATTTTTAGGCCATCTTTTACGCTTAATCTCTGCACGTCATACTTCAGCAGCCAAGTGCAGCTTTTGCAACCTGTAACCTGCTTTCTGTATACCAAATATATCAAAAATCAGTTTAAATCGAGAATCGATTATGAATCCAGAATCGTCACCCCAAAAATCTGAATCGAATGGAATCATGAGTTTATTTAATAATATAATAATATATAATATTAACATATGCAGTGCAATCCACAAAGAAACCGCATTCATTTTATTTCAGTCCTTATATTTTTAGTACTGCATATAAAATATAATGAAAAATTATATTTGTATTACATCTAAATTGCTTTAAAATATGTATCAACCTTTGTATTTGTTTATTTCACTCAGTCTAGGAACATTACATATATTTATCCCAAATCATGCCCTAAGTCAGTTGAAATAGGCTCCAGCTTACCTGTTACCATAATGACAAGCAATATAGAAAATAAGTAAAAAAACATTTTTCTAAATTAATTTCCAATGTTTTTACCTTTTTTATTTTATTTCATTCAGTTTAAGATTTAAAAAAATCTTACAATATTAGTATCTATAAACTTTTTTTTTCTTGTTTTAAAATGTTGCTTTGAATATTTGCAGGGAAATACATTTTATTCAAAAATTTAGCCAATCCCTATTTTGTGACGGGAATAACTCCATATTCATATCAACAATTGCTTTTAATTTATGGTTGTTTTTTCTGGAACCTTGTCAAGCTTCTGGCTGGCAGTAACAACCTTTCTTTTGTTTATGACAGTGCCACCTGTTGCTTTGGAATGCAATTTGCAGCCTTCAAATGCATAACATGCTTCCATGTGTTTATGTCAGGTTTGGCTGTCGGTTTGGGCATTGGAGCCTTGGCAGAGGTCGCTAAGAAGACCATGAGACATAATGCTGCAGCAGGTAACAAGCATGCACACGCACAATAAATACAAGTTCCTACAAGCTTAAATATCAAATTGGAAGTGGTTTGGAAGCAAAGTTGTGGATAAAGAAAGGTACAGTACCAGACGTACCTTCATGCAAGTCGTTGTTAGCAAGTCGCTACTTGCAGCTTCTACACGCTTCTATCCACATAAACAAACATTAGCCGATCTGCTAAACCTGCACATCACTTTGTTTGTGTGCAGTATTCCAGTCAGGCTGCTTGTGTGTTAAATCCCCTATGATAATACGCAACCTGACTGCCCACTAACACGTTAACGTTTTCTTAAAAATGGTTGTAATGTAATTTTTTTCCTATAGGAGAGAATAAAAAGTCAATCCTGGAGTCCAGTCCCTTTCTGTCTGAGGCAAACGCTGAACGCATTGTGAGGACATTGTGCAAAGTCCGAGGAGCTGCCTTGAAACTTGGACAGATGCTCAGCATTCAAGGTGAGGCACAACAAGCACTTTTACACCTGAGCTCTCCCTACAGGCTTCACATGCAACTCCCTTCATCATTAGATGGAAAAATGTCAGTATTTTTGAAGGTGCTGTGAAAAGGGTAAATACTTTTTGTAGGCACTGTAAAAAGCACCAATACATTTTTGCCTGTACTGTAAAAAGTGTCAGTACTTTTTGTAGGTACAATAAAAGTTTTTTTTATACTTTTTGAAGGTACTGTATGAAGTCTCAGTCATTTCTGAAGGTACTGTAAAAAGGGTCAATGCTTTTTGTAGGTATTGTGACAAAGCGGGGATAGATGATGCTATTGTCCTAACTCCATAATTGGCCATGACGCATGTCATATGCTGTGGGCATGTCAACATTTGCATTTAAAATTTGGAGACATTTTTCGTAAATGTGCAAGATTCTGCGCGTGTGATTTGTGATGAGTGAATGAAGAACCACTCAATTTTAAAAGTGTGGTACGAGACATGCAGTGATTCCAGTGAATCTGGGACCTGTGTATTTATGTGTTTCTGTGATGCTTTAAAAGTTAGGATATTGAGAAATAGATTGTTTGTCATTAGAAGGAATTAAGTTTTCCTTCACCATTACTGATCGTAACATGCATAAAGATGGAGCATTCTTATGCGAGTGCCAAATGTATTTACGGTGGTCCAAATGTATTTGTGGTGTGCCGCGACAAACAAAATACATGAAAGTAATATGTTTAATGGTAAACACTGCAGAATGTGTTGCAAAGTACATCAACACTTAGAGACAAATACATGTAAAGTCCTTCAATAAAAGTCAGTAACCTTAGTAGATAATTTTTCCATCAAATGAAGCAGCAAGAAAGTCAAACTGGACCAAAAATATCTGTCATTTCTAATTATGGTATGATACTGTTGTAAAAATTAAAGCTGAGGATACTCACGTTGTTCACGTTTTGATACTTTTCCTTTTAGAATAAAAGCACAGTGGTTTTAGTGCTGGTAAGTATCAGGTTGGACACGACAGGAAGGCAGTAAACATCAGCTCGTGTTGCAGTCGTGAAGGCGTCATTATTTTTATTTATGTGAGTCCAACAACTCGGTCTGTCCTTCGCCGGACGTCCTTCAGTGTTAGCAAACAAGTTTGTCCAAACGCTTGGAGTAAACAAAGTTTCACATGATTGACAGTTTGAGGTGTGTCTCTGAGGCAGGGACATATTTTCAATCAAAAAGCGGTTGAGATGAACAACGTCTTTGGCCTTCATGCGCTTCAAGAAATGCTAGCAGCTTGTCATCGCATTGAGACGTAAATCTAAAATCAGTGCTGCTGGTTTCCAAGTAGGTCACATCCAAATAGTACGCTAACCTTCAGCGATTGTTTTAGCATTTAGTCTGCTCTTGCCAATCACCTGCTATCTTATCCTGTTTGCCTTGTTGGTTTAACTTTGCTAAATAATTCAGATCAAATGTAACTATTAGGGATTTGTCGATCAATCAGCCACCAATCAATATCGGACAATTTCAGTGAATAACATGTCATCGGCCAGTGCTGATGAAAACCTTTTAATGCCAATCACAAGTCGATACCCTCTGACTGATACTTTATTTATTTTTGGTGCCCCGGCTGGCAACTATCTCCATACAGTGTATAGCCTCTCCCCTAAATTACTAATCGTCACCTTCTTTTTGGCAAATAAAATACGTGTTACAAGTATTATTATCACTGGAGGATGAGGCTAAACCTGTTGCACACAGAGTAAGAACAAGCATGGCAAGGCATGCTAATCGCTAAGCTAGCTTGAAACAACAGAAGAAGTACTTACTAAAGTTTTAGAAGTGGAGATAAAAACGTTACAGCAAAAAATAATCAGATGTTAACAGAAAATGAACAAGTAGATTATTAAGGATTAGAGAGAGGATAAAATAACATAATGTGTCAGAAGAGCGCACATCAACAATATACATATACTGTATTGGTAGTATCGGTAGATGATCAATACGCGGACCACTCGCTGTGTGGCACCCCTATCCGGTAGAATGACATTTTACCACAAACGTATTCCTTTCCCGTTCCTGCTTTGTCACATAAAAGAGTATAATAGTCATTACCATCCTGCATGTGTCATAAACGTCTTGCAAGGCAAATATACTGGGTTCAATCCTCGGTGGGACTGCTGGGAAAAAGGTTTGCAAATTTATGTTTAATTTATATTACATTTGTTATTTTGCGATGAAAAAAATTAATTGTTGATTAATTTTTCTCCCATAATATGACATTAAAATCAAGTTTGAGTGAAATACAAATTAAGTGTAAGAAAATGTTGGGTGGGAGGGCCTTCAAATCGTGCTTTGTGTCCCAATTTACCCAATTTTGTCAATACTTCTGTGATCAGATCGCTATTTTTCATGTTCAAGGGGTTGTTTGCAAGCTTAGGGCAGGCAGATGCCTTAAGAGCGTTAACTTTCCAATAAGTATTATATAATGCACTCTTGACAACTACGCCTGTAAGTAACTGGACCGATATCCAATAATCGTAGAATTGTATTAGATTGGGACACTCCTAGTATTTATGATTATTTCATACAGGTATGTTTCTCATATCATTTTGTTTTTATGAAAAACACTAAATGACTGGTGCATGTGTACCAGCAGTGGTACGGTACGGTACAGTTAGAGGATCAGCGCTACAGTCAATTAAAACACAGAGTTCCTGCTTTCAAAACATTGAACGCTCCTCTTTTGTTAGTAAGAATTGATCGCTTTCTCCTAATTGTGTTTTACTTTATAATAGTCATTGCAGGATCATAGACTAGAAAATGTGGGAGGAGCTTAAACTTGTCAAATCTTGAACCACTTAAGGTTTATGACTGAACATAAAAGTATTTGAGTGCTACATCTTTGAGTATTACTATTACAATACTCAGGTCATATTATTTATGATCTTCTTGACAATAATGTCAAATCAATGTTTAGAATCCATTATTTGCTTGTTGAACTTGGATTATTATTTTCTTTTTCAGATGATGCGTTCATCAACCCGCAGCTGGCAAAGATATTTGATCGAGTGCGGCAGAGCGCCGACTTCATGCCCATCAAACAAATGATGGTAATTAACTTCACATTCTGACCTTATTATTTGAACATGATTTATTTTTCATATTTATATACTGGATACTGTCATAAATAATTGCAAATTACCTGGTACAAAAGTATATAGACACTTCTCATGTTATTCAATTAGAAGTTGTCTCCAAAATGTTGCTTAGTGTTCAGACATCAGAAATGAAAGAAACCCGCTAATACAGTATGCTTTGCACGTGTGTGTGTTTGTTTTGATGCTGTGCAGAAAGCGTTGAACAGTGACTTGGGTCCAAACTGGCGAGACAAGCTGGAGTTCTTCGAGGAGCGTCCATTCGCCGCCGCGTCCATCGGTCAGGTGCACCTGGCCCGGTTGAAGGATGGCCGGGAGGTGGCCATGAAAATCCAGGTGGAGCTTTGACGCTTTTTGTGTGCGCGCGTGTTGGGGTTCGTGTGTGTGTGTAAGTTTACACAATACACACACGTCGGGGAAAAACCTCTATTTTTGTGTGCTTTGTTTACACAACAAAAATGACCCGTAGCTTCCCTTGACAAACTTCATGATCTTCATCGTATGTTTTTTTTTCATTCCCACATTTTTTAACACATTTCCTCAATTTTAAAACGAGTCTCGTCATTAAGTATCAACTCAACCGCAGAGAGTAACAGGTGTAAGAGATAAGACACACACTTATTTTCATATTTGTACAGCATAAAATTGATCAAGAATGTTATTATGTACTTGTATTTTACTTTGTAATTTATTCCCCCACTAATATAATTAGAAAGCATTTATTGGGGGGAGACCTTTATTTTTACTAACACATGATAATATATCATTTCAAAATTATTCTAACATTTTTTAGTAATCTTTTATATAAAACATTAATGGTATGTTTTAATACTTAATATTTAGATTATATTTAGATTATATTTTCTAATTAATACATATATAATTCAAAAGCCCCGATTCTTTTTTTCAATTTTTTTTGCAACTTTAATTACCTAGAATAATGCTGTTGTATTGCAATGTAATAGTATTTCAACTTTTATTACTTTTGTTGTATAATATATTCATCAGTTGTCTTTCACCTCCACCTTTTCATTTATTTCATGTCTTGGTGCAGGCGTGAGCTATGAATATACTCTTTTTTTGATTAATTATTAATCCTTTCCTGCTTTACCTCAGTATCCTGGCGTAGCCCAAAGCATCAACAGTGACGTCAACAATCTGATGACTGTGCTGAATATGAGCAATGCGTTGCCTGAAGGTACACCCCCACATACACACACACACTAGATATTGTACATACATTTATTATATATTTGTGTGTCATCATTGCTTGCAGGCTTGTTTCCAGAGCACCTGATAGACGTGATGAGGAGAGAGTTAGCGCTGGAGTGCGACTACATCAGAGAAGCTCAGTGTGCTAAGAAATTTAGGTGAGCTTTGTTAGTCTTAAAACAAACAATGCATAAAGTAAAAAAAGGTGATTGATCTATCACAGCAGTTTTATAAGTGTCTTTTAATTTTCTGAGTGCAAAGGAACAAGTGCAATTTAAAACTAGTACACTGTATTTGAGAATTTGTATTTGTACGACAAGTATGTCTCCTGCACTCACTTTTCTTCATCTATCTATCTTTCTGATACACTTGTGGACAATAAGTATTCAGACTTGGGTTGTCCTGATAAAACTTTTTCACTACTGACATGGTAACATCAGGAATTATGCATGCTTTTATCTAGTAGTGCGGAATGTTAGAAAAGGTTTGATCAAGTGAAATAAGTCAAACAGAACAATGGTAGATATGAAAAACACTAATCTATTTATTAATAACGGTGTGGAATGTACTTATGCTGTCTTTAAGTTAAAGTGCAGTGGTAAATTGATTTTAGCGACACCTCGTGGTCACAATAATTCCTGAAGTTCAGCTTATGACGCAGTAAGTTGAATGGTGCAGGCACATTTGTTACTGGATACTTTCTTATACACTTCTGCCTTGGAGACTTTGTATATGTAAGTAATATGCTACTATAATTATTTGATACTTATTTATGTTGACAAATGTGTTGTTTTAGACTGGACACATAAGGAGGTTTATTACGTATGTCTAGCTTGTGTGCTTTGTTGTTGTGTAGCTGCAAGCTCCTAGTAGCTTATAGCCTACGTTGTCTATGGGTGTTCTTATTCATCCAGGTCGTTATTATCAGGAAATTTAATCGATCGCAACTGCACTGTTTAGTTTGTCTTAAAAGACGTTTTGCCTCTCATCCCGGGTTGGCTTCATCAGTTCATGCTCATAGACTTAGATTGGTCAGATCTAGTCTTAACAGCTGGTGCCAAAACCCCAACTATTTATACTCCAACACAAGGAGGGCGTGCCTGGGCAAGGATGGTTCCGCTCTATAGTATTACAACTGTTGAGATGCGAAAGGGCAAGATAGGTGGTGTCGGAGCCTACCATGTTTATATAATATCTGTTTAGGAGCAAACACATTTAGAATGAAAAAATTGACATAAATCAAAATTGTTTTTGAAAAAAAAACAACAATCTTCTGGATGGAGTGGTAGTTGTTTGAGCTGCAAAGAGAGTATCTAATAATAGTTTCTCAATACCTGTGTCCCAATACTTCTGTACATACTGTTTAATTGCAATGATTGCATGATTGCATTATGGCTGCTTTTTGGAACGCTTGTGGACAGTTTTAACATTTACCGTCAAACAATTGATTGAAATGTCTCCTTGTGTGTCTTAGGGATCTTCTGAAGGACCATCCCTTCTTTTACGTACCACAGGTGATCGACGAGCTGTGCAGCAGCCATGTTCTCACCACAGAACTGGTCCCCGGGTTTCCCCTGGACCAGGCCGAGGGCCTACCCCAGGAGCTGAAGAACACTGTATGGACTTCTCATCGTTTGTGTGAGGAGGACGTGTAGTGGAGAGAGATGGAAGAGCACCAACCTGTGTTTTATTCCAGATCTGTGAGAACATCCTGAACCTGTGCCTCAGAGAGCTGTTTGAGTTCCGGTACATGCAGACCGACCCTAATTGGTCCAACTTCCTGTACGACCCACAAACGCACAAGGTGAGTCCTTCTGGAAAGAGAAGACTGCCGCCCCGCTGCTTCCTCCAAGTACTACACCCCTTCGTGTGTGTCTGCAGGTGGCGCTGCTGGACTTTGGAGCCACCAGAGGATTCGATCAAAGCTTCACCGACATCTACATAGAAGTAAGCGGCGCCAGGTTCACTGAGAACTCTTGTATGACATCATCATTGTCATCATCATCATAATTGATGACATATTGCAGGTGATCCGCTCGGCCGCTGAGGGTGACCGAGAAGGCGTTCTGAAGAGGTCCATTGAGATGAAGTTCCTCACTGGTTATGAATCCAAGGTAAACACACACATTATTTTCTCGGTGCTAGGTACCAGGTACTACTGTCTAGTACAGCGGTCCCCAAACTTTTTGACTAAAATTAGGTGCGGGCCGGGTTTGCGTATGCATGTGCGTGTATATATGTATGTGTGTACGTATGTACTGTATATATATTAGGGCTGTCAAAGTCAACGCGTTAATGTATATGATTAATAAAAATAAATGATCGCATTCTCAAATATGAATGAAGATTAATCACTTCCGGGTTAAAATTTAACCCGAAAAACTTGCGGATATGTTACAGTCTGTGATTGCGAGAAGGGGCGGGCCATTACGCTTCAAAACATAACTTTGGATAAAACCAAGGTAACTTGTTGGTATTGCAGCAACAAACGTTTTTATCATCTGCACACGTCAAGTTTATAATACCATTTTCAAAGCAAAACACGTACTCGAGGATAGTGCCAATCCTCTTGGCGATTTTTTTAGTAAATAGTGGCGAGCGACAAATCTAGTGACTTCCCGGGGATAAGGGAGACCTTTTTGTGTCTTGGAGACTGAGCAGTCACTGTCCTCAGCGAGCAGTGATGGGTGTTGCATGCCGGTCAGCTGATACTACTGCTCTGCTTGTGCCGATAGCAAGTAACACAGTTAAGTTTAACATATGCCTTTGCTAAACGGACAGCCACCGCACCTTGGAGAGGCAAAATTATATTTTTATATAATAATTATATTACATTTATTGTGTGTGTGTGTGTGTATATATATATATATATATATATATATATATATATATATATATATATATATATATATATATATATATATAGGCTGTGAATCGATTTTTTTTTCAATTCAACACGATTCTAGATTCAAAAACGATTTTTTTCCCAATTCAAAATGATTCTCTATTCATTCAATACATAAGATTTCAGCAGGATCTACCCCAGTCTGCTGACATGCAAGCAGATTAGTAGATTTTTGTAAAAAGCTTTTATAATTGTAAAGGACAATGTTTTATCAACTGATTGCAATAATGTACATTTGTTTTAACTATTAAATGAACCAAAAATATGACTTATTTTATCTTTGTAAAAATATTGGACACAGTGTGTTGTCAAGCTTATGAGATGCGATGCAAGTGTAAGCCACTGTGACACTATTGTTCTTTTTTTACATTTTTTATAAATGTCTAATGATAATGTCAATGAGGGATTTTTAATCACTGCTATGTTGAAATTGTAACTAATATTGATACTGTTGTTGATAATATTCATTTTTGTTTCATTGCTTTTGGTTTGTTCTGTGTCGTGTTTGTGTCTCCTCTCAATTGCTCTGTTTATTGCAGTTCTGAGTGTTGCTGGGTCGGGTTTGGTTTTGGAATTGGATTGAATTGTTATGGTATTGCTGTGTATTGTTTTGTTGGATTGATTAATTTTAAAAAATAAATAAAAATTAAAATAAATAAATCGATTTTTTAAAAATGAGAATCGATTCTGAATCGCGATTCGTTTTCGAATCGATTTTTTCCCACACCTCTTATATATATATATATATATATATATATATATATATATATATATATATATATATATATATATATATATATATATATATATATATATATATATATATATATATATATATATATATATACATATATATATATATATATATATATACATATATATATATATATATATATACATATATATATATATATATATATATATATATATATATATATATATATATATATATATATATATATATATATATATATATATATATATATATATATAAACATACAGATGTATGTACAGTCGTGATCAAAAGTTTACATACACTTGTAAAGGACATAATGTCATGGCTGTCTTGAGTTTCCAATCATTTCTACAACTCTTATTTTTTTGTGATAGAGTGATTGGAGCACATACCGGTACTTGTTGGTCACAAAAAACATTCATGAAGTTTGGTTCTTTTATAAATTTATTATCGGTCTACTGTCTACAATATGTGTGTATATAGCATGAAAATATACAATATGTATGTATGTATGTGTTTATATATTTTTATATATGTACCGTAATTATGTGTATATTTGTATGTATATATTTTTACGTATATACAGTATATGTATGCGTGTGTATATATATATGTATGTATATATTTTTACATATATATGAACATGTACAATATTTAGAGTATATTTGTATATATATACAGTATGTATGTGTTTATGTATACATATACATAAATGCATATGTATTTATGTATATGTGTATATATATGTTTGTATGTAAATATATATGTATATGTGTACCGTATTTTTCGGATTATAAATCGCAGTTTTTTTCATAGTTTGGCCGAGGGTGCGACTAATACTCTGGAGTGATTTATGTGTGAAATTATTAACACATTACCGTAAAATATCAAATAATATTATTTATCTCATTCACGTAAGAGACTAGGCCAGGGGTCGGCAACCCGCGGCTCCGGAGCCGCATGCGGCTCCTTGACCACTCTGATGCGGCTCAGCTACATGCATGCCGACCCCCTCGATTTTCCCAGGAGACTTATGGATGTCAGTGTCTCTCATAGATTACTCCCAGGGAAAAATAATCCTATTAACACTCTTATTACTATATAAAGGGCGTGCCCTAATTGCACTGCAGTAATTGTCCTCTATGGCATTTACTTACAGCATACCAAGGCCAGCCACATGTTACATGTTGTTATTAATTGCTCACACAGGAGACAGCAAAGCATAGTTACTCATCAGCCACACAGCTTACACTGACGGTAGCCGTATCAAACAACTTCAACATTGTTACGTTACAAATATGCGCCACACTGTGAACCCACACCAAAAAAGAATGAAAAACACATTTCTGGAGAACATCCCACTGTAACACAACATAAACACAACACAACCATTACCCAGAATCCCATGCAGTCCTAACTCTTCCGGTCTACATTATACACCCCGCTACCACCAAATCCCCCCACACATCAACCCCCCCCCCCTCTTCGTGGTTGGTTGAGCGGAAGAGTTAGGGCTGCATGGGATTCTGGGTATTGGTACCGTCAGTGTAAGATGTGTGGCTGCTGATTTAGTAGCCTTGCTGTCTCTTACGTGAGCAAGCTAAAGCTGCATTTCACTTGTGGCCGAGCATGTACACTGATTGGGCAGACTGTAGAGGGCGCCAAATGCAGTGTCATCACACTCTGATATTCGGGAGTCTCCCGGGAAAAATGAGAGGGTTGGCAAGTGTGACGCAAGCGACATTCATCCAAAACTCGCGGGCTGCACTAACATCAAATTCCCACATTAAAGTGCGTGCCGGCGCGTGTGTCTGAGACCCCTGGTTAACATAGCACAAAGCATGCAAGCTTTGTATGCGGTGTTTTTCATTTTAAATTTTAAAAACATTTTTGTGGCTCCCATTACTTTCTTTAATGTGTGAAACTTGCCAAAATGGCTCTTTGAGTGGTAAAGGTTGCCGACCCCTGGACTAGGCGTATATCAGCACGTTCTCAGTTCGTTATTTATGCGCCATATAATGTACACTTATTCAGCCTGTTGTTCACTATTCTTTATTTATTTTAAATTGCCTTTCAAATGTCTATTCTTGGTGTTGGATTTTATCAAATAAATGTCCCCAAAACATGCGACAGTATATACATTATGTAATGGAATGTAAGTGAGTAACGTATCCTTGTTGGTACTAGGGCTTCATTTAAATCATGCTCGGATATTTCCAAATAAAATAGTTATATTAGATACATATACATTTAAAATAATTGTACAAATACAACTTGATGATGAATTATCAATAAACTGATTGGTTGTACTTCATTGTTTAAAATAGTAATCCTTTCCAGTTTAATCATGGATTGAATTTACTTTATTATCATGTGATTTGTGGGTGGGGTACATTGTGGTGGTCTACAAACACACTATAAATATTCTATATTATTAAGGAATTGCTACCATGATGTTTTAGGCCATGGTCAATGCACACGTGGACGCCGTGATGATCTTGGGCGAGGCCTTCTCGTCGCCGGAGACCTTCGACTTTGGCGCCCAATCCACCACCGAGCGTATCCACAACCTCATCCCCGTCATGCTGCGTCACCGCCTGACCCCGCCCCCAGAGGAGACATATTCATTGCACCGCAAGATGGGCGGCTCTTTCCTCATCTGCTCCCGCCTCAACGCCAAGCTGAGCTGCAAGGACATGTTCCACGCCACCTACCAGAGCTACTGGGAGGGACGCACGCCGCCGTCCAGCTCGACCTGAAAGGCGCCTGCTTGACTGACGGGTCCGAGGACCAATCGCAAATGCCAAATGTTTGTGGAAGAGGGCGAGATTTTAAAAGCGCATACTTTGTCTGTGTTGAACGCCAAAGAGACGTAAGCGGGCCTTGGACTTAATGTGCTGTTTTTGGCATTTTATTTTTGCTATTGTTGAACTTTGACAGGCTTTCAGGAATATCAGGATAAGAGTTAAGGAACAGTCAGCAAACAAAATCATGCAATACGTGTGTCCAGGTCCTCCATGTTTCTACCTTGAAATGAACACAAAGTACACTGGAAATGCAGTTTTTGTAGGCTACATTTAGCGAGCATTGAACTTTAAATGAAGCTCAGGGTGATTTTACTGCTATACTTTCTACACCACCTATGAATATATCTTGTTTAGTCCATTTTCCTTTTATGTTTTTTTTTTTTGGGACCTGACGCGTGTTTGGAAGTCAATAGGTGATTAAAAACAAACATGTTTGCAGTGAGGCTTGTAATTAGTCTTTTTAAAGCTTTACAACATGGGTGTCAAGCTCTGGCCCGCAGGCCAAATTTGGCCCGCTGTGTAATTTCACTTGGCCCTTGAGGCGATATCAAATTAACACTGGAGCTGGCCCGCTGATTATATATAGCGGTGGTGCGACTGTAACACCGCTAATTCTCATACTTGCCAAACCTCCCGGGAGACTCCCAAATTTCAGTGCCCCTTCCTGAAATCTGCGCGACCTCTTTTCGCCCAGGCCAACGAGTGCTGGCCCAGTCACATAACATGTGCGGCTTTGGCAGCACACACAAGTGAATGCAACGCATACTTGATCTTCAGCGATACAGGTTACACTGAGGGTGCCCGTATAAAAAACTTTAACATTGTTAGAAATATATGCCACACTGTGAATCCACACCAAACAAGAATGACAAACACATTTCGGGAGAACATCGTAACACAACATAAACACAACAGAACAAATACCCAGAACCCTTTGCAGCACTAACTCTTCCGGGAGCTACAAGGTGTGTGTGGGGGGGGGGGGTTTGGTGGTAGCGGGGGTGTATTTTGTAGCATCCTGGAAGAGTTAGTGCTGCAAAGGGTTTTGGGTATTTGTTCTGTTGTGTTTATGTTGTGTTACGATGCGGATGTTCTCCCAAAATGTGTTTGTCATTCTTGTTTGGTGTGGATTCACAGTGTGGCGTATATTTCTAAAAATGTTATATTTGCTTATACGGCCACTGTGTGTAAACTGTATCGCTGTTGATCAAGTAGGCGTTGCATTCGCGTATGTGTGCGTACAGAAGCCGCTCATATCTTATGACTTGACCGGCACGTTGTTAGAAGGGATGAAAAGCGGACGTGACGACAGCTCGTAGAGGACGTTAAAAGCATTGCCTGTAAGGCACGCCCCCGAGACTGTGGAATACGAGATATAATGACTGATGAACAACTTCGTTCGATAATGAAAGTCGCCTCAGCTCAAAGCCTGAGCCCCGACATTAAAGAACTAGCATCCAAGAAAAGATGCCAGGTATCTGGCTTGGGCACATCAGATTAGATCAGTGTGTTGCAAACTGAGCAGTTTAAAGTCCAGAATGGTTGGTTTATTCATTATTTTATTTTCAAATGTATTAGCCTGTGGAAAAAGTTAATGTTGATATTTACCTCAGAAGGCTGCAAATAGAAAAGAGGCATTCAATTTTTATTTAAATTGTATTTGATATGCCATTGATATTTTTTTATTATTATTATTTGAAACTCGATTTTGCATGTCACTATAAAGTTATATAAGCCTTGCTTGTTCAATATTTAATGCAAAACTTGTTTGGGTCCCTATCAAAAAGGTTTATTTGTTCAACCTTGGCCCGCGGCTTTGTTCAGTTTTAAATTTTGGCCCACTCTGTATTTGAGTTTGACACCCCTGCTTTATATTGTTCTACGATCAATAAATCTTGCAATATCTCCACTGACATGCTATGGGGCGGCGTTCTCCGGTTGGTCAACTAGTGAACGTCTATGACACTATTTAGCTTGTTCCCTTCATTAGTGATAGTTTAATCTTTATTTGAAGGCACAACGCACAGAGACATTAAGCTTAAAGACACATATGTTTTGCACCAGTTTATAGCTAAACAGCTAATTTCCATTTGCAGTCCCTGGTTACCTGATGTGCAATACCACTGATTTTCTTTATGATCTGATACCGAATCAAATTCAGGCAGTTATCACCGATACTTGGTGAAAATATACCTAGTTTGTCTTCAAACAATACAAACTCACAGAGTGAAACAAATGATGGCATCATTATGCACTGAATCATGGATGCCTGTTTCTGACAAACACACAAAAATACCCCAATGGTAAACCGTAATTAGAAGATAAAAAGTCATAATTACGAGATTTGAAAGTCGAAATTATGAGATAAAGTCAAAATTATGAGAAAAAAGTCAAAATTATGAGATACTCAAAATTATGAGATAAAATAGTTAAAAGTATGAGATAAAAGTCAAAATTATGAAATAGAAAAGTCAAGATTATGACAAAGAAAAATTTAAAATATGAGATAAAGTTAAAATTATGACATAAAATCAAGATTGAGATTAAAAAAACAAGGTTATGAGATTAAAAAAATTGAAGTTAGATGAATAGTCGAAAATATAAGATAAAGTCATAATCGTGAGATAAGAAAGTCGAAATTATGAAATAAAAAGTAATCATTTTGAGATAAAAAAAAAAATCGAAATTATGAGATAAAAAAAAAATCGAAATTATGAGATAAAAAGTCATAATCATGAGATAAGAAAGTCCATCCATCCATTTTTCTACCGCTTGTCCCTATCCCAGCTGCACATGGGGGGAAGTGCTCAAACTATTTAATGCAAATGTCTCATCCATCCATTTTTCTACCGCTTGTCCCTCTCAGGGTCGCGGGGGTGCTGGACCCTATCCCAGCTGCACTTGAGCGAAAGGCGGGGTACACCCTGGACAAGTCGCCACCTCATCACAGGGCCAACAGAGATAGACAGACAACATTCACACTCACATTCACACACTAGGGCCAATTTAGTGTTGCCAATCAACCTATCCCCAGGTGCATGTCTTTGGAGGTGGGAGGAAGCCGGACCACCCAGAGGGAACTCACGCAGTCACAGGGAGAACACGCAAACTCCCCACAGAAAGATCCCAAGTCCGGGGATCGAACCCAGGACCTTTGTATTGTGAGACACATGCACTAACCCCTGTTCTGCCCGATTCTATATATAATTTGGTATATTGATTACAATACAACTTTTTCAAAACCGGTTACGATTTCAAAATAAAACATTTTCTTTGTTGACGTATTACGTACAAGCTTAGCAAGTAAGCACAGACATGGCCTAAAAAACGTATTTTGATTCTCGAAAATTTTGGATTGATTCAGAATCAAATCGTGTTTCAAGTATATGAATCTATTTTTTTCTGGCACCCTCATATACACTAGGACTGGGCAATATGGACCAAAACTGATATTGCAGTATTTTTATTCCGTATACTGGTATACGGTGAACGGGACAAGCGGTAGAAAATGGATGGATGGATGGATGGTATATACCGGTATTTTTAAAAACACAAACAAACAAAAAAGGTAGCGTCAGTGTTTTATGGCTAGATAACCAGTGTTGAGCGCATTCAGAATATTTTTGTTGTAAGTAATAACGTAATAAGTTACTATGTCAAAACAATTTTTGTTCATTTTGTTAATGAATATTGGGTTTATATCCTCATGCTTGTGCGCGGGACAGATGGAGCTTCTACTAGCTCACTGCGGTGAAAGCCGCAAATCATATCTTATTTATCTTATTCAAATTAAATTATGTGTGTAATGTTTCTAAATAGCCTACAATAAAATGATACATACACTTGCTATTCATTTTAATTGCCAGTCATTGTCTTTAACAAATGACAGACTGAATGAGTGAGCACAGTGTGCCATTGCTCTTGCGCATTACGTACTTACCTAGGCGGAAGAAAAAGTAGTCCTCTTTAATAGCATTAGACAAGATCTCAGCAATGATTTAGTTATTGATATGGATCATATCAAATAACTAAGGTATCAGAAGTATATATATTTTGATTTTAAAATAGATATTAGAGCATAAAGATCTGGTATCGGTGGCAGTGATATGTCAGTATCGATCCGCACATACTTGTTTCCTTCGTTGCTAGCAGACAATCCCAGATAGCGTGAACAATGGTCATTAAAGAGTGAACAGTGGTGAACAATGGTCATTCAAGACTGAACAATGGTGAACAAGAGTGAACAATGGTCATTAAAGAGTGAACAGTGGTGAACAATGGTCATTCAAGAGTGAACAATGGAGAACAAGAGTGAACAATGGTGAACAATGGTCATTAAAGAGTGAACAGTGGTGAACAATGGTCATTCAAGAGTGAACAATAGTGAACAAGACTGAACAATGGTGAACAATGGTCATTAAAGAGTGAACAGTAGTGAACAATGGTCATTCAAGAGTGAACAATGGTGAACAATGGTCATTAAAGAGTGAACAGTGGTGAACAATGGTCATTCAAGAGTGAACAATGGTCATTAAAGAGTGAACAGTGGTGAACAATGGTCATTAAAGAGTGAACAGTTGTGAACAATAGTCATTCAAGAGTGAACAAGAGTGAACAATGGTCATTAAAGAGTGAACAGTGGTGAACAATTGTCATTAAAGAGTGAACAGTGGTGAACAATGGTCATTAAAGAGTGATCAGTGGTGAACAATGGTCATTAAAGAGTGAACAATGGTGAACAATGGTCATTAAAGAGAGTTGGCGAGTGTTATTGGAATTCATCCATATTGCAATATAGGCACTTTTATTGCAAATGTTCAGAAGGAGTATGTGTCCTCCTACTTTATTTCAACAACAATATGATACAGTAATTCTAACAATATGTGCTTTCGTATAGTTAGGAGGAGATGCCTCGTTAAGCGGGAAAAATTCATCTGATTTTAGCCAGGTTTTGCTAGACCAATTACGTTAAGATTGTTGTCTCTAATGACCTCATTAACTAATAACGTTTTGGGAGACAATGATCAGATTTTTAAAAAGCCCATATTATAGGTAGTGGGCTGTTTTGAGGAATTTTTGTTAATGGTATCCATAATACTGATATTAATAAAGTTACATTTATTTTGTGTAGTGCACCTAAATAATTTCGATCACATCTAGGAATTGATATGATGGGGATCTCGAGAATATTTGCTTGGTGCTGCGATAGATTTAATGCTTCATAATTTTCCACCTCATTAGAATGCATGTTCACATCTGGCACAGTCACTACAGAAAAAACATTATGTGAGTTGTGTATTATTTTAGGAGAAATGCTATGTGTGCAGGGATTTTCCAGCCAGGCGCTGGTTAGTTCTAGCTTAACTGACTCCTCACGCGGACTAACAGACACCATAATTGCCTGTGTCTGATTTTGCTCTAGCACAGTTAGTCAAGTGTGACTCAAACAGTAATCTATGTTCCTCGATAAGGTGATGGTGCCTTCCCGGTTAGGGTGAAGGCCGTTCCTCATCAGCAAGCCCGGTTTGCCCCAGAAAGAGGGCCAATTATCAATAAACGTTAGTCCTTGTTGTCTACAAAAACTAGCCAGCCACTTGTTGAGCGAGACTAATCTGTTATACCTCTCATAATTTCCTCTCACAGGCAGGGGGCCAGAGACAAGTACTCCATGCCTGGACATCTTTCTAGCGAGATTACAAATCCTAGCTATGTTTCTCTTTGTGATCTCTGACTGTCTCATCCTAGTGTCATTGGAGCCAACGTATACAACTATGTTCGCGGACCTACTGGTGCGATTAGCCTGTCGTATGTGTTTACTAGGCCTGTTGCGAGTTAGCTCCCTAAGATTAGCTTCAATGTCAGGTGCTCTGGCCCCGGGAATACATTTACTTATGGCTGGTTTACGAACCTGTATGTTCCGGGTGATGGAGTTCCCTATGACTACGGTGTGGTGTCCAGTAGACTGGGGTGTAGGACTAGCTAAAGGGCTAAATCTATTATGCGTCTCAACCGGTTCACCGTGGTTTGTAGGCCGCTTAGGTCTGCTTCAATCTGGGCTAGTCAGCGAACTACAGCTAACGCTGGCAAATGTGTCCGCAGCGTCTAAAGTTACGAGATTACTCCGCGTTAACTGGTGGACACGGTCCTCTAGTAGCACCAACCTATCCATGAGAACGGTGCATGAAGAGCAGGGAGCCATACTCACCTTGTTTTTTACACCGAGTCGAGTTCTTGCTGTTTTCGGAGAAGTGGTCGCAACGTGTGAGAGCAGATTTCTTAGAATAGTGAGACATAACTACCAGAAAAAAGAAACAAGAAACATGAGAAACAAATTAAAGTATTACTTCTCATCACTTGTTTTTATGTTTTTAAGAATGTGGGAAGTTTTCATGACCTTTTTGTTTTTCTTTTTCATCATTAGTGAGTTAGATATAGATATGTTTATTATTTCAGAATAAAACCAAAACAATATTTGGTTTACTTGACATTAATCTGGATTTGTGAGTATGACATTTTCACTGTAGACATAAAAGTTTGACATCATTGTTAAGGAAATGTACATGTAAAAACAGAACCATTTATTTTTTTAAATCAGAAATTGTATAATAAGTACTAAACATTCACAAAAACAAATGGTAATTATCATTTTGAAGATGACAGGAGGGTTATTCTGGGGAAACATCCTGATCTTTCATAATCAATAGGGTCCATGGCAATATTATTTGTTTCATAAATGTGTTGAGGTCAAATGAAGACAAAACAATTACATTGCTTTCAACACATTGTTTGTGGAACTAAGGTCTACTTTTGTGTGGAGAGAAGTTACGTTTGTAAACCTACTGCCATCAATCCAGTGTTTGTTTATGGAAATTAGACAACTTAATTAGTAACTTAGACTTAGACAATCTTTATTGATCCACAAGGGCAATTGCTTAACAACTTAGAGCACTTGAAATCACAGCTTAGAAGAAATCTGAGGCCACCAAATTTTCCAAATATAAGGTTGAGAAAAACAAAACCAAGACTTTTTAATCACACATCAGACAATTTTTGATCTACCGGGTATTTGATTTTGACCACATGGTTAAGAGTTTAAAAATCTACAGTATTGAAAACTCCATCAGAGTAGTTTCCTATCATTGTATTCCTTTTAACATGCTATGTTTTATTTTTTAATATACATTTAAATAGTGTAGAATTTCTTGCGGAAGATGTTACTGATAGGGCAGGATAAACCATTCAATAAATCTCTTCAACCTTGCATGTAGGCCATTATCCTACCTTGTAAGATGAGGTCACTTTAAAGACGACAATTAAAGACACATTTTGCTTTTTGTATATTTATAGAGAAGTTTTCAGCCAATCGACCAGTTGTAGATTTATTGATAGTAATTCCAAGATATGTAAGAGCGTTTTTAACAGTACAGACACACACACACACACACACACACAAACACACACACACACACACACACACACACACACACACACACACACACACACACACACACACACACACACACACACGCACACACACACACACACACACACACACACACACACACACACACATACACACACACACACACACACACACACACACACACACACACACACACACACACACACACACACTATATATGAATTGTCTTGTAATACACAAGATTCACCAGCAGATAGCAATGTTTAATAGAATAGAAAGTAATGCACATTTATATAAAGTATGTTAGAAACTACATACGTAAATACAATAAATAGTCCATCCATCCATCCATCCATCCATTTTCTACCTCTAAAATATTGATTTGTTTAATGTGTTAAAACATACAAATCAATGAAATAACGCACTTTTAAGTGAAGTCTCTTTTAATAGAAGCTTCATTTATTCTAGTCACTATAATATTTTCTGAGATTACAGCCAAAATGGACATAAATATGCATGTCAGGCTTCATTGGGCCTTTACTGAACGTTTTAACTTGATGTAGTTTGGAGGCTCAAATAGTGCAAATATTTTTAAAGTCTTGCTTTCTTGACCTCACAAGTGGAAGAGGCGGTGGGAAAGTTCTTGTTGTGTTGTTTGGCCATGGAAACGTCCCCGCTCTCTCAAATGTTTACTTAACTGCAGAGATGCTTTGGTCACATGCCAGAGGATGGCAGAGAAAATCCTTATTTGGTGCTGGAAAACTGTCATGAGGTCTTGGCAAAAAAACAAAAAAAACATCTTCCTGCAGCACTCACCTGGTTTTTTCACCTTATTCTCTCCTTCATGTCAGTCAGTTTTATTTTGTCTTTACATGACTGGCATTTAAATGTAATTTACATTTTCCACAACGACTTGCATACACTTCCAGTCTGCATCATTTTCTTCAGCATGTTTTCAGTATTTTTTATAGACTTTATTTCATATGTTTTCAGGTATTTTTAAATTCATTTCTTTGTATATGTATCTAGTCACTTTGACTTTAAAAAAAAAAAGAATGAATTTATGTTTGACTAGTTAATTCTTTGACATGATTGGCAAGGAGATTTTTAATTTGGGGAAAGAATAATCCATTGTCATTTACGGAGAAGAAAACTATTTTCTTACTGCGTGTGTGCGTGCATATATGTGTGTGTGTGTGTGTGTGTGTGTGTGTGTGTGTGTGTGTGTGTGTGTGTGTGTGTAGTCTGAATGACTAAAAACAAGCAGTGACTTAGATTCAAGAACTTTACTGCACATACTTTTGTGATAACATTTTATTTAATTTTTGTGTTTGTGTACAGTCAAAAGCAAGCATGCAAGAACACTATTAGACTTTCTCCAGCAACACAACAGTTTGTGCATTTAAAAAGCAAGGCATCGGTACCAGATTATCATATGTAGAAAATAAATACATTTAAAAAAAAAGAGTAGTTTGTGGAATGGAGGCTAAAATTAGAACTAATGTCGTAATACAGCTAATGCACACTTTTTTCCCTTAAAGGTGGGATTATTATGGATTTTTTTCCAGAAAGATTATCCCTTGATTCTTGCTGAAAAGTTCTATTTATAGCTCCCATCGAGGTCACACTGTCACACGTTTGTTGAGAAAAAAGTGGTACAGCACACACACACACACACACACACACACACACACACACACACACACACACACACACACACACACACACACACACACACACACACACACACACACACACACACACACACACACACACACACACACACACACACACACACACACACACACACACGCACACACACACACACACACACGTGAGAGGTACGTATCAGGGTGCATGTGTCACTTGTGCAGTTGCGCACGTCAGTTTGCAGCTTTTACATAAACCTAGATTGAACAACAAAGAGTAATCAAATGTAGTTTGGACTTCTAGAATAAAAGTTTACCGCCATAACCACAACACCAGAGGGAGCTCCACTAACCACGTTAAACCCAGATTCCGAACTAACAAAGGTCTTAACTCTTTCTCTTTCTATGCCACATCAATATGGAATGCACTCCCAACAGATGTAAAAGAAAGGGCATCTCTATCCTCCTTCAAAACCGCAATAAAAGAACACCTCCAGGCAACTACAACTCTAAACTAACACCCTCCCTTCCACATAATACCTCTTCGGATTGTAAATAATCAATTGTAAATAATCAAATGTAGACACTTTTTTTTGTACTTTCTGATCTCTCTCTCTATGTCCACTACTTGCTGTACATACCCTACCAAGTCAGTCCTACACGGTTTCAATGTCCATTTCTCTGATGATGCAATTGTTGATGCTGATTGATGACTAAAGTGTTGATACCAACCAAACCTAACCACCACCCCAGCCCCCCCCCCTCTATATCCCACATCCCGGATTGTAAATAATGTAAATAATTCAATGTATATACTCTGATGATTATCTTGTGTGATGACTGTATTATGATGTTAGTATATATTTGATAGTATATATCTGTATCATGAATCAATTTAAGGCCTACTGAAATGACATTTTCTTATTCAAACGGGGATAGCAGGTCCATTCTATGTGTCATACTTGATCATTTCGCGATATTGCCATATTTTTGCTGAAAGGATTTAGTAGAGAACATCGACGATAAAGTTTGCAACTTTTGGTCGCTGATAAAAAAGCCTTGCCTGTACCGGAAGTAGCGTGACGTCACAGGTTGTAGAGCTACTCACATCTGCACATTGTTTACAATCATGGCCAGCAGCAGCGAGAGCGATTCGGACCGAGAAAGCGACGATTACCCCATTAATTTGAGCGAGTATGAAAGATTCGTGGATGAGGAAAGTGAGAGTGAAGGATTAGAGGGCAGTGGAAGCAATTCAGATAGGGAAGATGCTGTGAGAGGCGGGTGGGACCTGATATTCAGCTGGGAATGACTAAAACAGTAAATAAACACAAGACATACAGTATATATACTCTATTAGCCACAACACAACCAGGCTTATATTCAAAATGCCACAAATTAATCCCGCATAACAAACACCTCCCCCCTCCCGTCCATATAACCCACCAATACAACTCAAACACCCGCACATCACACTCAATCCCACAGCCCAAAGTACCGTTCATCTCCGTAAAGTTCATACAGCACATATATTTCCCCAAAGTTACGTACGTGACATGCACATAGCAGCACGCACGGACGGGCAAGCGATCAAATGTTTGGAAGCCAAAGCTGTACTCACGGTAGCGCGTCTGCTATCCAACTCAAAGTCCTCCTGGTTGTGTTGCTGCAGCCAGCCGCTAATACACCGATCCCACCTACAGCTTTCTTCTTTTCTGTCTTCATTGTTCATTAAACAAATTGCAAAAGATTCACCAACACAGATGTCCAGAATACTGTGGAATTTTGCGATGAAAACAGACGACTTAATAGCTGGCCACAATGGTGTCCCAATATGTCCGCACAATCCGAGACGTCACGCGCAAACGTCATCATACCGAGACGTTTTCAGCAGAATATTTCGCGGGAAATTTAAAATTGCACTTTACTAATATAACCCGGCCGTATTGGCATGTGTTGCAATGTTAAGATTTCATCATTGATGTATAAACTATTAGACTGCGTGGTCGGTAGTAGAGGGTTTCAGTAGGCCTTTAAGTGGACCCCGACTTAAACAAGTTGAAAAACATATTCGGGTGTTACCATTTAGTGGTCAATTGTACGGAATATGTACTTCACTGTGCAATCTACTAATAAAAGTTTCAATCAATCAATCAAAAAGTTATTTTACATGCATGTTTTTGTAATTAAAAAATACTAAGTCAACAAAAAGAAAAACTATTTAGCAACATTTATAGCATGAAAGTACTTTGTTTTATTTATTGGACACTTTCCACTAACCAAAAGCACCAGAAAACAAACAAAACATTTAATAAAACCCAAACGCTTTGTTTTGGTTTAAGCTATCAGCTGGCACAAGTTCGCTGATTAGCGAGCTAGCTAACATTTTGGTGATTCATTCCTGCCCTTTCTTCTTCTTCTCCATGCTGTTATTTTGTACCACGCTAACACTCCATCGTTGCCATCGGACGATTAAAGGACGGAAAGGTTGTCCTCATGTTTGGGGGTCCTTCAAAAAGACCACCTGTCCATTGGGGTCCTCTCAGACGTCCTGTGGAACACCTTGGTCTCGGTA
This sequence comes from Entelurus aequoreus, assembly GCF_033978785.1. Taxonomy (NCBI): domain Eukaryota; kingdom Metazoa; phylum Chordata; class Actinopteri; order Syngnathiformes; family Syngnathidae; genus Entelurus; species Entelurus aequoreus. The sequence continues at coordinate 49,230,068 of NC_084734.1, read as the reverse complement.
GCCTGAATTGAGAGAAGACATTTCTTACTTATGTATTTATGTATTATTTACATTCATTTTGGAAATCATTCGAATGTTGAACTTTTCTGGGGTGTTTATGAAAATAATTTAGGAAAATGAATGTCTAGAATTTTCTGGAACTCAGTTTTTAGCATTTAAGTAATTTAACTACTAAAGGATTTATTTACGAACTGGGTCAAATGTTAGCTAATAGCCAATTAAAATGAAAATTAAAACAAAAGGAAAACCAAAGACTATTAGTTATGCCTGAATGATATCACACTTATTAAGTTAACAAAGTCATGAAGAAAACAAAAAGGCTTTTGACTCTTGAGGGTAAAAAATGTCAGCTTCCCAAAAACTGCTGTAAGAAATCTCAAACAATTATTTAAAGTTTTTTAATAATAGTAATGTTTTTCAGAATTGTTATGAGTCAATCTATTTAAACTACTTCAGCCTGAAATACACATAATGCATATGAAATCTGTATATTTTTCAAATAAGATAAAATAATCATTTCTTTATTCCACAACAGTAAATGTACAGTGTTACAGCAGCAAATGGCTTAGATTGCAAACATAAATTAAGTAAGTTAATCAATTAAATAGAAATAAAGCTAAAATAAAGAATATACAAGAAAAACAGATGTTACAGTAAGGATTTTTTAGAAGAAAAAAAACATCATCTCAGAGCAAAAATGTGTAGTCAGCATTTCCAGCATAACACAGACATGCACACGGTGCACATAAAGTGTAACATCATATTGCACATAGAGATATGATGAACATAATATTACTAGGGCTGTCAACTGATGAATTGTTTATATCAGATTAATCACGCCCTATAATTGTGATTAATCATGATTAATCACCAGTTAATACTTGTGTGCATAATTAAAATTTGCTTAAGAAAAGACTTGAATATTTAGACAAATGCAATTATGTTGTCAGGATGTAATGCAGGAATGTTTTTAGTCGTTTTGCTTAACTTCAAGTCATTGATTTGCTAAAAACTTGGTGACAGGAGGTATAGTGAGAATTAAGTACACATTTTCTAAGTATTTGAAATAATATTGCAAACAAAGTTTACACTAACAGATATTCAGTGATGGGCAAGCTCCTTGGAAAATGTAGTAAGCTAAGCTACTAAAGGTTACTCTCGATTAAATGTAGCTACATGAGAAGCTATCCCCGGAGAATTGTAGCAAGCTACACTACAAGCTACACGGCAAAAGTAGCTTGTTACATCAACACTACATATATATAAATGTATATTTCAACTTAATGGACAACTTTCCCCCAAACAAATAGACAGAGAATAAATGCTCAGTTCGATTGTTTATTATAACTGTCATAACCTGGCAACTCTGCTGGCGCCTATCTCCTTTTTTGTTGCACGACCTGGTTGCTGGATCACGGGGCATCCAGCCGGGCGCACACCTGATGCTCATCATCATCATCATCTCCTGACTACTTAAAGGGGAACTGCATTTTGGGGGGGAAATTTTGCCTATCGTTCACAATCATTATGAGACACATGACGACGGATTAATTTATTTTCTTAATGCATTCTAAATAAGTCAATGGAGCCTATGGGAGCTCAATTTTTCTTTCATCTGACATCACATGGACAAAGATATGACCTTCTGGAGGAAAGTTCTGTGGTCAGATGAAACAAAAATTGAGCTGTTTGGCCACAATACCCAGCAACATGTTTGGAGGAGAAAAGGTGAGGCCTTTTACCCCAGGAAGAGAAAAGGTGAGGCCTTTTACCCCAGGAACACCTTACTTACCGTCAAGCATGGTGGTGGTAGTATTATGCTCTAGGCCTGTTTTGCTGCCAATGTAACTGATGCTTTACAGAGAGTAAATGGGACAATGAAAAAGGAGGATTACCTCCAAATTCTTCAGAACAACCTAAAATCATCAGCCCGGAGGTTGGGTCTTGGGTGCAGTTGGGGGTTCCAACAGGACAATGACCCCAAACACACGTCAAAAGTGGTAAAAGAATGGCTAAATCCGGCTACAGTTAAGGTTTTAGAATGGCCTTCCCCAAGTCCTGATTTAAACGTGTGGACAATGATGAAGAAACAAGTCCATGTCAGAAAACCAACATATTTAGCAGAACTGCACCAATTTTGTCAAGAGGAGTGGTCAAAAATTCAACCAGGAGCTTGCCAGAAGCTTGTGGATGGCTACCAAAAGCGCCTTATTGCAGTGAAACTTGCCAAGGGACATGTAACCAAATATTAACATTGCTGTATGTACACTTTTGACCCAGCAGATTTGGTCACATTTTTATTTTTTTATTTTTGAAATTTTTATTTTATTTTATTTATTTTAAACAACATAAAAAAAGACACAAGATACACTTACCATTAGTGCATCAACCCAAGAAAACCCTCCCTCCCCCATTCACACTCATCCACACTCAATTACACAAAAGGGGCTGTCTCTTTCTGTTATTAAAAAAAAAAAAAATCTTCTGGTTCCTACAACATAGAATAATACAGTCTGCAAGAGATACAGTCTTTAGAGCACACATGATTGTGTGTGGTGCTGGTCCACTAACATTTTCATTAATTACTATTTTTTATGTAATTGTTTTTGTATTGCTTTACTTTCAAACAAAACAAACAAAGGACCCTAACTTCACCAGACCGGGTTATCAATGAAATCAGATTGTTCAAAAGGGTTCTTAAAACCAGGTCCAGTTCAGATAACGTCCAGATCGGGCTCAGCAACACACACCTTCACCCATGTACACCAAAAACCATGCAGGGAACACAACAGGTTGCATACAATCCACATACAAAAATACATTTTTAAATTTAGCACCCATGTACAGTCCAGATCATATCCAAGTCGAACTCAGCAATACACACCTTCATTTATGTACACTTAAAATAGGGAATACAACAACAGATTGCATATTATATATAAACAAAATTACATTTTCAAAATAAGCCTTTGAGGACTTCCCATCTTTTTTTATGTTTTTTAGCATCATTATCATTTTCAACCATATCATTTTCTAAAGTTAAAAAATATTGAATAAATGTTTTAAAGAAAGAAATACTAAGTGAATATCTGTTTTTGGCCTTAAAAATAAACCTTTTACCGAGTACTATAATTAAATTGACTAAATCATGATTGTCAATGAACTCTCCTAAAATAACTGAAACCACATCAAGCTTCATAAACAAACCAATCTTTAAACACATTTTTTCAACTTCCACCCAAAATGAAGACACAATATGACAATACCAAAACAAGTGTAGGGTGGATTCAGGTTCCTGACAACAAAATCGGCAATCATCTGACTCTGTCATATTCCATATTTTTAACATTTTTCCCGTGGGTAGGAAGTTATAAATCATTTAAATTTGAAAATAACGATTTTGCACATCGATAGTGGTTTTGTAGATTAATTTGAATATTGCATCCCACGGCAACGGGCAGTCAAAAAAGTCCTCCCATTTTCCATATGTGTTGTATGGGGCAGCCTTCAAAGATTTCTTTATTAAATAAAACTTATATATTTTTCTATTTATTTGAGTTCCTTTTTGCCAACTAGAATTTCTTATTAAGGGTTTACAAACTAATAATTTAGTAGTTCCATAATTAATTTGTTTCCATTTTTTCCCAATGACTCCAGTTAGTTGATTAAATGAAAAGCTTGAACAAGCATCACCATACATAGTTGTAAATTCATCATATTTCATAATTTTACCATTCTCATTGATAATGTCATTGACAAAAATGATTCCTCTTTCAAGCATATTTTTTCCAAAAGAAAGGCTTTCCATCTATTACAATATTAGAGTTCATCCATATTATCTGCTGCAAAATATCATCTCTTTTTTCTGGTACATAAAATTGAAAACACCACCATGAGTGGATTGTTTCCTTTATGAACCCCACCATGTTTCCCAGCAGACTCTTTACATAAGGAAAATGGGAGGGGATCACTTGTAAAAAAGGTTACAATTTCTTTTGATACAGTACATGTTTTTTGTCCAACAGGACACTTGTGTACCACTCAATGTTTAAATACATCTTTGGAACAATTGATGCTTTTAAAGACAGACACATAGCTTCAAGGTTGAGAAGTTTCAGGCCCCCATATTCATATTCATTGTACAAAACCTTTCTTTTAATCCTTTCTGGTTTGCCGTCCCAGACAAAATCGAAGACCCTCCGCTCATAAATCTTAAAAAAGTTTTGTGATGGAGCTGGTAATGACAAAAACAAATAAATAAATTGAGGAATAATTAACGAGTTGACAATAGATATTTTACCATACAAGGTTAAGGTTTCCCCTTTCCATAATTGCATAATTTTATCCAGCTTTCTTAGTCGATTATCATAATTTACTGAGCCTAGATCTTCCAGATTCTCTGGTACAACAACACCAAGTATGTTAACTGGTCCATCTGTCCACAAAACAGGCACTTTGCATTCCATTCGAAAGGACGTTCCCTTTAGATTTCCGATCCTTAATATTTTACATTTATCATAATTTAGCTTAAGCCCAGATTGCTGTGAAAATATGTCCAAAAGCTCAAGAAGGTTTCGCAAACAATGAGGATTGGGGCTTATAAAGAAGCTTGTATCGTCTGCATACATTGTTATTTTACTTTCAATATTATTATTACTGAGCCCTTCAATATTTTTATTCAATCTAACTTTAATCGCCAATATTTCCATAGCAATAATAAATAAGTATGGAGACAAAGGGCACCCTTGTTTTAGACCTCTTAATAGAGGTATTGTCCCAGAGATGTATCCATTGTTGATAATTCTACAGTTAGTTTTATTATATAGCGTCTTGATCCAGTGTAATAAGGAGTTGCCAAAATTGAAAAAAACTAAGCTTTTACAAATAAAATCCAAGCTAATTTTGTCAAAAGCCTTTTCCAGATCAGCTACAAAAATTAATCCTCTTTTATTTTCCATATTATAATTTTCTATAATTTCTAATAACTGTCTAATATTGTTTCCTATGTTTCTTCCTTGTAGGAAGCCTGATTGATCTTGGTGAATAATATTTGACAAAACAGACTTCAGTCGTGTAGCCAAACATTTTGCCAGGATTTTAGCATCATAACACAGATTTGGTCACATTTTCAGTAGACCCATAATAAATTCATAAAAGAACCAAACTTCATGAATGTTTTTTGTGACAAACAAGTATGTGCTCCAATCACTCTATCACAAACAAATAAGAGTTGTACAAATAATTGGAAACTCAAGACAGCCATGACATTATGTTCTTTACAGTGTAACTTTTGACCACGACTGTAAGTTCTTGTCTTACATAAGGGTTGTGAATGATAGACACAATTCCCAAAGAAGTGCAGTTCCCCTTTAATTTGTATATGAATACATATTATAATATAATGAATAATAATATTTTGCTAAATAACAATTACTAAATAAAACATCATTATTAACAATACATATAATAATTAAATTACTACTAATAATGTGTAACACATTATTTTGTATATTGTTTAATATTGTAATATAATTAATATCACTATTTTACTAATCAGTAAATATGAAATAAACATTAATATTATTAATTGAATAACATCTGTTAATTAATATACTGATAGCAATGTATGATATTTTAAATTGTGTAGCTAATGAATATTATTATTTTATTATATGATTATATATAAAACGATTATTATTATTGAATACCAATAATATATTAATTAGTGTGCTATTAACAAAGTATAATATATTCATTTGTATATTAAAATATATAATATAATGAATATTAATATTTTTTAATAAAAAATAATTAATCACATAATTCTTATAATTATTACTAATAATAATAATTTAAAAAATAATAATAGTCTAATTATATTTTGAGGGATTTAATTATCGAAGACAAACAATGTAAAACGATAACGCACACATTTTGCTGCATGCTTTGAATGGGAACAAGTTGTACCGTCTGGTGGATGAATGTAAAAATGACAAGTTAAAAAAGCCACTAATCATACTTAAAAAGTGAATACAACGGATTGTTTGTGTATTTTTTCAACAATGTGGCATCAAAAAAAATTGTTGTCATGTCATGAGGAACAATTGTGTCACTTTTTGTGTAGCTTTGGCATTTTAGCTTTTGCACCTGGAATGAAAAAATAGAAATAAAACACATACCGTCAGAAACTTGGAGTCGGGAAGACGACGATGACAACAAATAGAAGAAGAAAAAGAGAGTTAGCGCTTGAACCTGACAAAGATTCCGTAATGAGATGCTGGAACATCACATGACTGAAATAACACAACCTGGATTGACTGAAGCAGACAAGGAAGAAGCAGCAGGAACATGTCAGGAACATGTGGGTGGAATTGATGTCAGAAAGATCACATAAGGAAGGAGGTAGCAGTGGATACAGGGAGGAAGGGAGGCCACCGTGTGGGAGGAGGAGAAGATGCTCATTAGCAGAAGAAGAATGGAGTGATGATCGCATGCCCAGCAGGACCATCATTAGAGTCAGACAAAGATGGCACTAAATTCACAGTATTATGGGAGTGGAATTGGATTATAAATAACCAACATTGAAAGTATTCTTACGAAATCAATGTTACATTTCTTGCTGGAAAAACTCACATAAATGTTGAAGTTTATGATGCAACTTTTTAACAATCTTGCAACAGGAAGATTAGAGCCTGTTTATGAGCACCAAACCTGAGAAAAAAACTCAACTTTCTGGGTTTTCATGATTTTACAAAGAATAACCGCCTTCTGCAGGCTTCGCTACACATCTTAGCTTGGAAGAAGAACTCACTGCCAAATACTTGATTGAAATTGTTTTTCAGTCTGTAACAGAAAAGACTTAAAGTGCATCAATTTGTCTGAATTAAAAAAAACAAACCTTTATTTAAACTCGAAACATTTTTTGATCGATTTGAACCATTTCATACTGAAAAAAGAAATGATAGAAACTCAGTACATAAAAAATAAATACATTGTTGAACAACATTAACTCAGGAGCACAGTATAAAAACACTTTAACCTACAACAAAAACAAAGTAAAACAGATGGTGCAGATTTTTAAAAAATCACCCGCCGGCACTTGAAGTGGAGTGGTAATTGTTTTTTCACTGACACAGAGTGGCCACAATAATTCATTAAGTTTAGATTACGACACAGTAAGTAGAATGATGCGGACACATTTGTAACTGGATACTTTCTAATACACTTCTGCCTTGGAGACTTTGGATGTGTAAGTAATATGCAATTATTTATATTATTGTTAATATTGACGAATGTGCTGTTTCAGACTGCAATATTGTTCAATTAAGGACACTTATTATTATGTCTAGCTTGTGTGCTATTGTGTGCTTAGCTGTTGTGTGACTGCGACCATTTGAAAAGGACTCTACTAAAATGCAAGAAAAGACCAACTTTGTCCAGCTTTGATTTGGCTAGCATACAAGAAAAGACCAACCATGTGTGCTTATTGGAGGACAATTAGAGATTAACTGGCTGTCCAGCTTTGCACGAATAAACACGCTGCAAGATTACTTGCATCGGATATTATATCACATATTTTATATGCTAGCTCATATCCAGTCCTTTTTTTTTTTCTTTCTTAAATCGGAAGATCACTATCAAATCAGAACCCCCCAGATACAATTTAGACATTAATTAAACTATTTTTTGGAATAATAAATGAACACCACACTAGAAATGCAAATGATGCATGTGTTCGGAAATGGATGATGGACTTAAACATTTTAGATGAAAGAGACATATCATGGAATGATATTTGGAAAAATGCCAATAAGCCCTTTAGAAGCATTAAAGATAAACTGACTCAATTTAAGATATTGAATATATTGTATTTTACATCTTCTCAGCTGTTTACAATTGGTGTAGTAGATAGCAAGTTATGTATGAAGTGTTGGGCAGCTGAGGGAACTCTTGTTCATTTATTGTGGGAATGTCAGAGAATAAAAGAGTTATGGTTGAAAACAACAAAAGAAGCAATCACATTCCTTAATATAAACATCCCAATGACACTGCAAACTTGTATTCTTGGGGATCTACATCAATTTAGTAACATGTCATCAAAGAGTAAAAATGCTTTTCTTTTAATATGCATAATAACAAAAAGGGTAATATTTAAAGAATGGATAGCTGTTGATAGTCCAACTCATACTGACTGATACACACAAGCTATGGAGATGATATCAGTAGAACAAACTGAATTTAGTTTAGATAATAATGAGTCATATATTGGAATATGGGATCCATTATTTAAATTTGTTTCAACTATTAAATGAACCAAAATATGACTTATTATATCTTTGTGGAAAATATTGGACACAGTGCGTGAGATGTGATGCAAGTTTAAGCCACTATGACACTATTGTTGATTTCTAATTTTTTTTTTATTTTTTATTAATGTTTTTAATAATAATATCAATGAGGTTTTTTTTAATCACTGCTATTTTGAAATTATTACTAATATTGATGCTGTTGTCGATAATGTTCATTTTTGTTTCACTACATTTGGATTGTTCCGTGTCATGTTTGTGTGTCCTCAATTGCTCTCAATTGCTGTTTGTTGTTGTTCTTAATGTTGCTGGGACTTGTTTGGTTTTGGAATTGGATTGCATTATTGTGGTATTGTTGTGTATTGTTTTGTTGATTGATTAATAAATTAATTTAAAAAAAAAGAAGAAAAAAAAAGAACCCCCCAGGATGAAATGTACCTGTATAAGTGTAATGTTAGCACTTGAGCTCACATAGGTTTGCTAATATTGCTAACGTTTGTGTTGTCCTGTCCCAAAAAAGTGGATATTAAGTTGTTACTAGGGATGTCCGATAATGGCTTTTTGCCGATATCCAATATTCCGATATTGTCCAACTCATTAATTACCGATACCGATATCAACCAATACCGATATATACAGTCGTGGAATTAACACGTTATTATGCCTAATTTGGACAACCAGGTATAGTGAAGATAAGGTCCTTTTAAAAAAAAAAAAAAAAGATAAATACATTTAAAACATTTTCTTTAATAAAAAAGAAAGTAAAACAATATAAAAACAGTTACATAAAAACTAGTAATTAATGAAAATGAGTAAAATTAATTATAAAATTAACTGTTAAAGGTTAGTACTATTAGTGGACCAGCAGCACGCACAATCACGTGTGCTTACGGACTGTATCCCTTGCAGACTGTATTGATATATATTGATATATAATGTAGGAACCAGAATAATAATAACAGAAAGAAACAACCCTTTTGTGTGAATGAGTGTGAATGAGTGTAAATGGGGGAGGGAGGTTTTTTGGGTTGTGCACTAATTGTAAGTGTATCTTGTGTTTTTTATGTTGATTTAATTTAAAAAAACAAAAAAACAACAACAAAACAAAACGATCCCGATAATTAAAAAAACGATACCGATAATTTCCGATATTAAATTTTAAAGCATTTATCGTCCGATATTATTGGCCATCTCTAGTTGTTACCACAATTTGCTTTTGAGCGATGCTATAAAGCGCTGTGGTAAGCAAAATGATGTCAGCATACCCAAGAAAATGATTGGAGGAGATCATGATATATCATAGCAATCCATTGATAGCATGCAGCGACACCTTTTGGTGGCGGTGAGCAGTACAGAGACAACATAAAAGCATTCTGATTAGATGCCACCAGCATTTCCGCGAGTACTGCAACTTATAGGAATAGGCTTGTGGAAAAACATGTATCTCGTAATTATTCCACCCTCAAAAAAGTATGTTGCATTAAATACATGTATTTATTTAAATATTTATGATAACAATTACGATAAAGTGTAATGTGTTGTTTTTTATAATAGATGTGGAGATACATGCTTTTCCTTGGACAGTTCCAGCAAAGAGCAAAGAGTCCTGACTGACTTGCCAGGATGACCATGTCCATCCCCCAGAAGATGCTCATGATCCAGCCCACCATGAAGATGGCCGTCAGGATCTGGATGAGGGCCGCCGCCATGTTGAGCCAGAAGACGCAGCACACGCCTCGCTCGGGCACCAGCTCGCTGCGGGCGCCGCACAGCACCGAGAAGGCCGAGATGAAGGTGCCTGCAGCACACAGACACGATGGATAAATTACTACTATAAAGTCTACATTATAATAACAAATACTTGTTAGAAAACTTTACAACAGCAAATAATCAATTACTTATCCTCATCACGAGTTTGATGGCCACTCACTTGTTGCTAGACAGAATTCATCGGGCTCAATTATGAAAAAATAAACCTCGTCATTCAATGAGGATATTTACTACATATCCTGTTTGCACCCTTCGGTAGGAGAAGAGAGAGATGTGGCTTAAAACTAGTAGTGGCGTGTCATTTATTCCACTTTAAGGAGCTATGAGTGTGTGTGATGCTTTTATTTAATGATAAATTACACAACATAGCATAAAGACAATAATCTCACTGAGAGGAGATCTCATTCATAAATAAAGCACAATTGAAATGTTGCCAGTCATATTAGTGAAACAGATATCTCCCCTCCGTTTTTGTCACAGTAGTTTTCATAGTCATCCAAGTTGTATAACTGCTCTATCATAAAGATGCACACTGAATTTATTATGTTTTACAGGACATCCTCCTGTTAAAATATGTTTATTTTTATTAAGTTAAGCAGGACATATTTCTATTTTAGATTAGTTTTTTTCAAAGGGGACATCGCAATTTCATAAAACACATGACTACACATGGTTAAAAAAGCCAGAATTAGCCAGAAGGCTAGTTTGCATATGTAGTCCCCTGGCCATGATGTAAAGAAGGCAGTAAAATTACAATTTCAAAGAAAAAGAAAAGAAAAAGAGAGAAAAAAATAAAATAAAATCACACAATACATGTACGATATCCATCCATCCATTTCTACCGCTTGTCCCGTTCACGGTCGCTGGGGGTGCTGGAGCCTATCCCAGCTGCATTCGGGCGGAAGGCGGGGTACATATAATAAAAAATATAATACAACATCACAACATAATATTTATAATAGCATCAAAACAGGCTAATCTTTTAGTGATGGCAGCTGTAGGCGTTGATAAGCTACATTTTCATTTTTTTTGTGAAGGCCTTAAGACAAGAAAAACTAAAATGTGCACTTAATTCTTACTATACTTCCTGTCACCAAGTTTTGAATAAATCAATGACTTGCAGTTCAGTAAAACCTTCCCGTATGACATTCTGACTACAACATTGCATTTGTACCCAAATATTCGGGTATTTTTTCAAGAAAAAGTTATTTATGGGGCAAGACACTTTACCCACCTGCTCCCAGTGCCACCCACACTGGTTTAAATGTAACTTAGATATTGGGTTTCACTATGTAAAAGTGCTTTGAGTCACTAGAGAAAAGCGCTATATAAATATAATTCACTTCAATTTTACACTTATGCAAGCACATGAAAACCTGTGATTAATCGTGATTAATCACAGAATTATAGTTTAATTAATCTGATTTAAAAAAATAATCACTCCCCTAACCAACGTGGCCCCAGGTCTGCACCAGATGGAGCCTGCGTACCAAACTAATGGTACACATACCACCGTTTTAGAATCACTGCTCTATTTAATTGATCAATTACTTTTATAATTACATGATTACATGTTTGACTATCAGTTAAGGTGCACATGTAATATGAATTATTTTATATTTCTTATTTGTATTATTACCTTATGTGGCGTCCTAAGGTAACAATCATAGCGTCTAAAAGACGACACAGTTGTTTGTTTTTGTCACTTCACAAAATAATGAAGTGTAGTTTTGCGTCTTGCTAGCAGTTAGTAGCAGTCAGAGAAAGTAAACATTGCCAGCGTAAGGAATGCATGGTGGGCGTTTGTGGCTTCTTCTCGTCACGCTGGTGGTACACAGCTGTCTGACACGCTTGTGTGTGTGTGTGTGTACATAAATGTATCTGCAAGGAAACAACACTCCTACACACTACTTCTGTCTATATTGTTAACAAATTGTTAATGCTTTGACGACGTGCATGCGAGTGAGCAAACAGTAGAAATATTGAAGGTGATCAAGAAACTTTGCGAGGCTAAAGGCCCCGCCCACCAGCAGATGCTCTGGCGGCCGCCGTGGATGCCCGCCTCCAGACATGCTGACGGCCAGTTATTTACAAGCAAGCCTAATGTAAATTATTACTTGCATGACTAAGTAGGGACTTTATGTTTATTATATTGATCTAGTTTGGCTCCTGGGCACAAGCATCTTTTATAACTGGATGTGTACAATACGCTAGGCTAGGTTAGCCTCTTCTTGAAAAGGTCTTCTTCTCTTAAAAATGGCAAACAAATTATACATTTTTGTCACTTTTGTACTCCAACAATCTAATTTTGCATGTGTGTTTTTGCACAATTCAAATTTATGCAGTGTTTGTTTCAGGTGATATCTGTCAAGTAAGTTGTTAACCCTCCCGTTTTCCACTGGGCCCTCCTGTTTTAATCCTTCCCCAATTTTCCCTTTTGTGAAGGGAAAGCTCTTCGGGTCTGCCTGGCAACGGTCAAGAATTTCAAAGTAAAAGTGAAAAAATAACACGGCTGCACCACATGAGGCAGTCACCAGAATGTTCTCCCCCACCTGGTTATTATTTTTTCTCATTTCTCAATCTTTAAATGCAAAAGTTAATTACCTTACTGCATATTCATCAGTGTTTATAATTAATTCAAAGGTACATCTGACTTTAACTTTGAGGATTTGTTTTTTCTTTGTAAAATAAAATCATATTCATGTTTTCTAAAGTCAAAACATTGGAAAAGAAAAGTGTTACAACTTGCAGTTAAACACACATTTTGTGGGGGGTTTTCGTGAAATTATCCCAGAGGGGTACCAGTGATGCCAAAGAGGACGATTGTGATGATAACCATAGAAGATATGTAAGATTGTGTGCCGCGAGGGAAATAACTCCATTAATGAAGGGAAGAAATGATTCACGAGTCTTTAAGAGGAATTAAGTTTATGGGAGGTGAGCGAGAGTGTGGGAGATCACGACGTGTGTGTGTGTGTGTGTGTGCATGTCCGTGTGTGTGTGTGTGTGTGCGTGCCCAGATATTAGCTGGACTAATGACTATAATTACACAAAGAACTCTACAAAGTGCCCACTGCTCGTGTGGGAGGTTAATGATGGAGTGTGAAAGACAGAAAAAGATGCTGAGGAGGAGTAAAAGCAGACAAAAAGAAACATCTTCTGAATGGTTAAGAAACCAAATCTGGTTCTCAGTGTGAACATCTGCCTTATTAAAAACTAGAAATATGCATAATTCAAAGTCATTATTTTTATTTTGCAAACATGTGATGCAGACAAACTGCTGTCTTATGTTTCAATAACAAAGATGCTCTTGAAGAGACACAACTGAGAGGACAGGCTCGGCTCCTAATTTAATCAAATGTTACAAAATCAGATTATTTGTGTTTTGGCCTCCGGGTGACTAGAACAACATGCTACGTTCAGCCAATTGTAAGTGCACCGCACACACACACACACACACACACACACACACACACACACACACACACACACACACACACACACACACACACACACACACACACACACACACACACACACACACACACACACACACACACACACACACACAAATGAATTGTGTTCATTTCAGACAGCGTTGTCATGGCAACTAGTCGCAGCTATTGAATGAAATGTCAAGGCATTCAGACAAAGCTAGACCCACACACACGCACACACACACACACACACACACACACACACACACACACACACACACACACACACACACACTCACACACACACACACACACACACACACACACACACACACACACACACACACACACACACACACACACACACACACACACACACACACACACACACACACAAGTGTACAGGTGTGTACAGGACATATCAAGTCAACGTGGCTGCCAAAATGAGGAGGTTTAGTGGCCACGCGGGTCTTTAAAAGAGACAGACGTGTTTGTTGCTCGTTGTTTGAGTTAATGTTTGAACTTATTCAAAGTTTGTTGTGTTATTCTGGGGTGGGGGAGTTTCTGTCGTGACTCAAAATACTGATTGCAAAAATATTTCAAATTAAAGTTAGTAGTAAAAAGAACTTCTTGGTGCACAGCGGACAATGTACACTTTGGAACTACAGCATATACATTCAGTATATATCACACGTACTTCATTCTGGTTCAAAGGAGGAGTTAAATCGGGACTTAAACCACAATACATTACACAGAATAGTGGGGAAAAATCCACATTAACAGTTTGTGTTATTATTTGGTAGTTACTTAGCGTACTACTTCCTGCTTTGTAGAGAAAAATTAGGATTAAACGGATGGGACGGTACCATTTTTTAATCTTAGTTGGGGGAACGACTCAAACAAAAGAATACAAGTGGAACAATTACAAAAAGAGCCGCATTTTTGTTAGTTTGTTTATTAGCTGCAGGCTACTTCCTGGTTTATGAATGACGTAAGACAACAGAACTGGACCATTTGTTTTATCAGAGTCTTTTAAAATGTACTTTTACAACGCAACTTACATTTTGGAGCGAAAGATAAAAAAATTGCCGTACATTTGACAGTTTTTATAGTGTATCCATTTGTTTGTTGGCTACCGGCTACTTCCTGGTTCATGGACAACAACATAGGACAACACAACTGGACCGGTCTTTATATGTAAATCGTTTTACATTGCGACTTAAATCCTAGCGCGAAAGTGAAAAAACTGCCGTAAATTTGCCTTTTTTTGGTTAGTGTATGCATTTGTTTTTTAGCTAACAGGGTACTTATTGGTTTATGAAAATAACATACGGGGGCAGGGTGGGTTGGGGGTCGGGGTGTGAGTTCTCTCATGGCTCAAAAAACTGATTGCAAAGATTCTTCAAATTAAAGGACTGTAAGTAGTAAGCTACTGACAGCGCTTCACATTTCCACATGTTATGTTACAGCCTTATTCCAAAGTGGAATAAATACTTTTTTGTCCTCAAAATTCTACTCACAATTGCCCACAATAACATTTTCTTTTTTTTAGAAATGTTTGCAAATTCATAATTATTATTTTTAATCACATGGATGTAAGTATTAACAGCCTTTGCTCAATACTTTGTTGATACACCTTTGGCAGCAATTACAGCCTCAAGTCTATTTGAATACGATGACACAAGCTTGGCACACCTATCTTTGGGCAGTTTCACCCATTCCTCTTTGCAGCACCTCTCAAGCTCCTTCAGGTTGCATGGGAAGCGTCAGTGCACAGCCATTTTCAGATCTCTCCAGAGATCGGAGATTCAATCAGAGATCTGATTCAAGTCCGGGCTCTGGCTTGGTCACTCAAGGACATTTACAGAGTTGTTCTGAAGCCATTCATTTGATATCTTGGTTGTGTGCTTAGGGTCGTTGTCCTGCTGATAGATGAACCGCCGCCCCAGTCTAAGTTCAAGAGTGCTCTGGAGCAAGTTTTCATCGAATACTGTATGTTTGCTGCATTCATCTTTCCCTCTATCCTGACTAGTCTCTCAGTTCCTGTCACTGAAAAACATCCCCACAGCATGATGCTACCACCACCATGCTTCACTGTAGGGATGGTTTTGGCCTGGTGATGAGCGGTGCTTGGTTTTTTCCAAACATGAGGCATTCACGCCACAGAGATCAATCTTTGTCTCATCGGACCAGATAATTTTGTTTCTTAGATCTGAGAGTCTTTCATGTGTATTTTGGCAAACTTTTACGAAGGAATGGCTTCCGTCTGGCCACTCTAACAGACAGGCCTTGTTGGTGGATTGCTGCAGAGATGGTTGTCCTTCTGGAAGGTTCTGCTCGCCACAGAGGAATGCTGAAGCTCTGACAGAGTGACCATCAGGTTCTTGGTCACCTTCTCCCCTGATCGTTCAATTTAGACGACCCGCCAGCTCTCGGAAGAATCCTGGTGGTTACAAACTTCTTCCATTTACGGATGATGGAGGCCACTTTGCTCATTGGGACCTTCAAGGCAGCAGATATTTTTCCGTACCCTTCCCCAGATTTGTGCCTCAAGACAATCCTGTCTTGGAGGTCTACAGACAATTTCTTCGACTTCATTCTTGGTTTGTGCTCTGCCATGCACTGTCAAGTGTGGGACCATATACACCAGGGGTCCTCAAGTACAAATCTTGAAGGTCCACAAATGTTATTTTGAAACAGGCTGGGTCCGTTTATTAACGGTCAAACTTATATAGTAGCAGGAGGCAGGGGCGCCGAAAAGGGGGGGTAAAGGAGACGGATTCTAGGGGCTCATGATGGAGGGGGGCCCAGAGAGGCCCCTAATGATGATGAAATTATAATACACGGGGCCCTGTAAAGATTCTTTTCATGGGGTCCAAAATCCCTAGCGGCGCCCCTGGCAGGAGGTAGGTAGTAGTTTAACATTTTCTTAAAATTAACAAAAATAAAATAAATATCCAATAAAATACATTAAAGATTTTCTTTGAAACAAAATTAAATAAGAACTGAAATAAAATAAATATTTCAGTACGTCTGGTAGCTGTGGCATCAGAGAGTGAGATTTGATTTATTTTAGCTGTCATTTCCTCCTTTTCTTTGCCTTCTAACATGGCACCCATCACTTCAGTCAAGCATTATTTAATTATTTCTGCACCAGAGAATGGGTTCTTGTGTTTACCCAAAACCCATGCCACTCTGAGTGAGCACTCTGTTGCTATTTGTTGTGTTCCCAGCTAATAGCGCTATTCCCAGCTAATAGCGCTATCTACAAGGGTGTGTGATTCCACCCAATCAACCATAGATCTCATTCTCACTTCAGACCGGCCTAAAATAAAAAATAGTGGGGTCATGATCTGTGGTCTTAGCGACCACTATCTAACCTTCTGCACCCGCAAAATAGCTAAACATAAAGCCAATGGCCACACAACAGCCCAATCCAGATCCCTCAAAAAATACTCCAATGACAATTTCAATTTAAAATGAGATGAGTGGGACTGGTCCCCTGTGCTCGCGAGCAACCTGGTCGATGTTGCTTGGGATCGCTTCAAAACGGCGTTCCTAAAGATACTAAATGACAAAGCCCGTTCGGAACCATGGATGAATCCGGACCTATTAGCTGCCATAAAAGACAGAGACAGGAAATACTCTGAATACCAAAAATGTAAAACAGAAGTAGATAAACAACCCAATAATATCAACCTCAAATTACTCCTTTCAACTCTCAAAAAGCAATGCAATAAATTAAGAAATAAGTCAACCAACCTGACTAAATCCTTAAAAAAAAATTACATTAACGACAAAATAGAGGAAAACACAAATAAGCCACGTGAGCTCTGGAAAATTCTCAACAACCAGCTTCCTGGTTGCAGGCAGAAACTTAAAACAAGACTCACCAACATCAGCATTAAGGAGGGTGACTCCCTCATTACAGACAAAATGGAGGTAGCTAGCAGACTTAACATCTTTTTCACCAGCATAGCCGCAACCCTTGTCAACAAGCTGTCCCACCACTCTGGTCGCTTTGGTGTAGAACACATTAAAGCCTACTACAGAAAGCTAGGAGTATCCAACGATGATTTCAAATTAGAAATGGTCACAGCTGATGAGGTGTTTAAAAAATTGAGCGCGCTCCACCCTAACAAGGCCACCGGCCTTGATAATATCCCCTCCAGATTCCTCAGGGACTCTGCCTCCATCATTGCCCCGATCATCACGCACATAATAAACCTATCAATTACACAAGGCCAAGTACCAAAAGATTTTAAGATTGCAAGAGTAACTCCCCTCTTTAAAAAAGGAAGCAAATTGGAACCTGGCAACTACCGACCTGTTTCTATTCTCAGTTCCATTTCGAAAGTAATGGAAAAAATGGTTTATGAACAGGTCGATAGTTACCTTGCCACTAATAAACTCATGTACAAATTCCAATCCGGCTTCAGAAGTAACCACTCCACTGACACATGCCTTCTCTATCTGACCGACCACATCAAACATGAGGTGGACGCGGGCAAATACTGCGGCATGGTCATGCTGGACCTTCAGAAGGCCTTTGACACCGTTAACCACGCTATACTGTTGGATAAGCTCAGAGCAATTGGATTCAACAAAAACTCATGGAGCTGGATGCAATCTTACTTGGAGGGGAGGGAGCAGGTGGTAGAGGTGAACGGCACCGTGTCCCCCCCCTCTCGGTGAGCTGTGGAGTCCCCCAAGGCAGTATATTGGGACCTTTACTGTTCCTAATATACATAAACGACATGTCATCGGCATGCGACTGTGAATTGTTTTTGTTTGCGGGTGACTCTGCCTTGCTGGTATCCGGCAAGGACAAGTCACAGGTGGAGAAAATCCTCAGTGCTGAGCTCTGTAGAACTTGCACCTGGCTCGCTGACAACAAGCTATCCATACACTTGGGTAAAACAGAATCCATCCTGTTTGGGTCCCACATCAACCTCAAGAAAGTCAATGACTTCACCATAAAAGTGGGTGACATTGTTATCACCAGGAAAGATGAGGTCACCTACCTAGGTTCCATTCTAGAGGCTAACCTTTCCTGTGATAAAATGGCAACCAAGGTAATCAAAAAGGTTAACCAACGAACGAGATTTCTCTACAGAATCTCCTCTCTGGTCAACAAAAGCACCTTGAGGATTCTGGCGGGAACTCTCGTTCAACCCTTTTTCGATTACGCATGCACCTCCTGGTACCCTAGCACCTCCAAAACCCTCAAATCTAAACTCCAAACATCTCAGAACAAGCTAGTCAGGTTACTGCTAGACCTCCACCCCAGATCCCACCTCACTCCTACCCACTTCTCTAAAGTGGGCTGGCTCAAGGTGGAGGACAGAGTTAAACAACTAGCACTGAGCCTAGTCTATAAAATCCGCTACACCTCCCTGATACCGAAGTACATGTCAAACTACTTCCTTAACGTAAATGACCGCCATAACCACAACACCAGGGGGAGCTCCACTAACCACGTTAAACCCAAATTCCGAACTAACAAAGGTCTTAACTCATTCTCTTTCTATGCCACATCAATGTGGATTGCGCTCCCAACAGGTACAAAAGAAAGGGCATCTCTATCCTCCTTCAAAACCGCAATAAAAGTTCACCTCCAGGCAGCTACAACCCTAAACTAACACCCTCCCCGGATTGCTAACAATCAAATGTAAACAATCAAATGCAGATACTTTTTCTTATGCCTTCTGATCTCTCTCTCTCTCTCTCTCTCTCTCTCTCTCTCTCTCTCTTTCTCTCTCTCTCTCTCTCTCTCTCTCTCTGTCTCTCTCTCTCTCTCTCTCTCTCTCTCTCTATGTCCACTCCACTACTTGATGTCCATATCCTAACCCCCCCCCCATACCCCTGATTGTAAATAATGTAAATAATTCATTGTGATTATCTTGTGTGATGACTGTATTATGATGATAGTATATATCAGGGGTCACCAACGTGGTGCCCGCGGGCACCAGGTCGCCCGTAAGGACCAGATGAGTCGCCCGCGGGCCTGTTCTAAAAAAATTAAAAAATAAAAAATTTTAAAAAATAAAATAAAAATAATATTTTTTATTTTTATTTTTTTTTTAAATTAAATCTACATATAAAAAACACAATATACACTTTCAATCAGTGCATCAACCCAAACAACCTCCCCCATGCACACTCATCCACACCCACTCACACAAAAGGGGTTATTTCTTTCTGCTACCAATATTCTGGTTCCCACAACATAGACAACACATCTGCAAGGGACACAGTCCCTGAACACAACATAGACAACACATCTGCAAGGGACACAGTCCCTGAAGCACACATGATTGTATAGGCTGCTGGTCCACTAACATTTTCATTAATTACTATTTTTTATGTAATTATTTTTATATTGTTTTACTTTCATTTTTATCCAAGAAAATGTTTTTTATTTATTTATCTTATTTTATTTTATTTTTAAAAAAAGGTCCTTATCTTCAACAGACCAGGTTGTCAATGAAATTAGATTTGTTTAAAGGGTTTTTTAAACCAGGCCCAGTCCAGATAATGTCCAAGTCGGACTCAGCAACACACATCTTCATTCATGTACACAGAAAAAAATTAGGGAACACAACAGATTGCATATAATTTATAAACAAAATTACATTTTCAAAATAAGCATTTATGTACAGTCCAGATTATGTCCAGGTCACTCAAATGAGGGAACACAACAACAGATATCATATAATCTATAAACATAATTATACTTTCAAAATAAGCCTTTGAGGACTTCTCATCTTTTTTTTTAAATGTTTTTTGGCATCATTATCGTTTTCAACCATGTAACTTTCTAAAATTAGAAAATACTGAATAAATGTTTTAAAGAGAGTAATACTAAGTGAATATCTGTTTTTGGCCTTAAAAATAAACCTTTTACTGAGTACTATAATTAAATTGACTAAATCATGATTGTCAATGAACTCTCCTAAAATAACAGAAACCACATTAAGCTTCATAAACAAACCAATCCTTAAACACATTTTTTCAACTTCCACCCAAAACAAAGACACAATATGACAATACCAAAACAAATGCAGGGTGGATTCAGGCTCCTGACAACAAAATCGGCAATCATCTGACTCTGTCATATTCCATAATTTTAACATTTTCCCTGTGGGTAAGAAGTTATAAATAATTTTAATTTGAAAACAACGATTTTGCACATCGATAGCGGTTTTATAGATTAGTTTGAATATGGCATCCCATGGCAACGGGCAGTCAAAAAAGTCCTCCCATATTCCATTTGTGTTGTATGAGGCAGCCTTCAAAGATTTCTTTATTAAATAAAAATTATATATTTTTCTATTTATTTTAGTTCCTTTTTGCCAACTAGAATTTCTTATTAGAGGTTTACAAACTAATAATTTAGTAGTTCCATAATTAATTATTTGTTTCCATTTTTTCCCAATTACTCCAGTTAGTTGATAAAATGAAAAGCTTGAGCAAGCATCACCATACATAGCTCTAAATTCATCATACTTCATAATTTTACCATTCTCATTGATAATATCATTGACAAAAATGATTCCTCTTTCAAACATATTTTTCCAAAAGAAAGGCTTTCCATCTATTACAATATTAGAGTTCATCCATATTAAGTGCTGCAAAATATCGTCTCTTTTTTCTGGCACATAAAATTGAAAACACCACTATGAGTGGATTGTTTCCTTTATGAACCCCGCCATGTTTCCCAGCAGACTCTCTGGGAGGGGATCACTTGTAAAAAAGGATACAATTTCTTTTGATACAGTACATGTTTTTTGTCCAACAGGACATTTGTGTACCACTCAATGTTTAAATACATCTTTGGAACAATTGATGCTTTTAAAGACAGACACATAGCTTCAAGGTTGAGAAGTTTCAGGCCCCCATATTCATACTCTTTGTACAAAACCTTTCTTTTAATCTTTTCTGGTTTGCCGTTCCAGACAAAATCGAAGACCCTCCGCTCATAAATCTTAAAAAAGTTTTGTGATGGAGCTGGTAATGACAAAAACAAATAAATAAATTGAGGAATAATTAACAAGTTGGCAATAGACATTTTACCATACAAGGTTAGGGATTTCCCTTTCCATAATTGCATACTTTTGTCCAGCTTTCTTAGTCGATTATCATAATTTACTGAGCCTAGATCTTCCAGATTCTCTGGGACAACAACACCAAGTATGTTAACTGGTCCATCTGTCCACAAAACAGTCACTTTGCATTCCATTCGAAAGGACGTTCCCTTTAGATTTCCGATCCTTAACATTTTACATTTATCATAATTAAGCTTAAGGCCAGATTGCTGTGAAAATATGTCCAAAAGATTAAGAAGGTTCCGCAAACAATGAGGACAAATCTTATCTTTGTGAATCAGCCTTTTCTGAGATGAACTTCATCAAGAACAAACACAGAACACGCCTCACTGATGCACATCTGCAAGACTCACTCAGAGTTGCAGTGTCAAGTTATACACCAGAGTACAACACACTAGTTAACAGCATGCAATGCCAGGCTTCCCACTAACTGACAAAGAAACAGATAACAGATTTGGTGTCCAGTTCAAAGTGTGACATGATTTAAAAATTTGAGTTTACTTTTGTATTTTACATGAGTTATTATTTGTACAAACATGGTGCAAAGTAATTCATGATTTGTTAAAAAATGTTAGTGGCTAGCTAGTTAAAATGGGATATTGTGATTTCACAAGACTGTCTTAGAAGTGATCATTTGAAAATGTTCAATTTGAAAAATGTGCACTTAGAGAAAATATAAAAATAAAGTGTTGCATATTGATATTTATCTGTTTCTATATATATTTATTGTGAGAAATCATTAAGATGATCAGTGTTTCCACAAAGATAAATATAATTAATTATTAATATTAACAGAGTTAAAGGTAAATAGAGCAAATTGGCTACTTCTGGCAATTTATTTAAGTGTGTATCTAACTGGTAGCCCTTCGCATTAATCAGTACCCAAGAAGTAGCCCTTGGTTTCAAAAAGGTTGGTGACCCCTGCTATACATGCTACTTCCTGGTTTGTGGAGACTGATGTAAGATAACAGAATTGGACCCATTTTTATCATTCTCTCTTTTCTTAGAAAGCGACTTAAATCCTGGAGCTAAAGGGACATGGGAATTTTTTTTTTTAGAAATGTATCTCGTGCGTACGAGAAACTTTTTATAAAAAAATTTTTTTTTTTTTAAATTTATATATTTTTTATTTTTTTTATTTTTATAAAAAGTTTCTCGTGCGTACGAGAAACTTTCTCGTGGCCACGAGAAAGCATTGGATGCGTGCTCATGGTTTGAGGTGTGTGTTAAAATGGCAGTTTAGGAGTTAATTTGGCTGTATTTCCAACTAGGACTTTCCCCCATGTGTGTTGTGGCAAAATGTGAATGCTTGATTAGTAGGTGTGAGACAAACACTTTAATATCTTCCTGGTTATTGTAACGCTATGTGTTTGACATTATTTAAGACTTTATCATGCCCGGGAAAGGACAGTTTTCCTCTTCTGTGGCTGTGGGGGGTGGGGGTGGCTTGCGGACCTGCTGCGAAGCGGTGTGTGCCAGTTAGTCCGATGTTGATGTGATAAAACTTCTTTCTTGTTTGGAAGATACACACACAATTGTAACTGTTATTTCTTCCTGCACATAATAAATATGTACAACTTGTTTGGATGTATTCATTTATGTAAAATTGTCATTAAATGTAATATTGCCTGACAAAAAGTGATTCGACGTAATATTTTGATATTTACACATCGCATATTTACACACGCGCATCTGACTAGAATATCCTTATGTGCATTACATATCAACATCAAGTACCTACTGTACTGTTTACTAGTTGAAATACCCTTTTTAGAGCAAATATCTACCCATATAATTTCTATAGATATTTGCTTCAAAAAGGGTATTTCTACAAGTAAACAGTACAGTAGGTACTTGATTTATATACAGTATATGTAATGCTAATAAGAGTATTCTATTAGGATATGCAGAGATAAGATGTGTCAAAATATTACTAGAAATACAATTTTGGCAGCGACAATTAAGTGGCCATTTGGGTAGATATTTGCTCTAAAAAGGGTATTTCAACAAGTAAACAGTACAGTAGGTACTTGATGTTGATATGTAATGCACATAAGGGTATTCTAGTCAGATGCGCGTGTGTAAATATGCGATGGGTAAATATCAAAATATTACGTCGAATCACTTTTTGTCAGGCAATATTACATTTAATGACAATTTTACATAAATTAATACATCCAAACACGTTGTACATATTTATTATGTGCAGGAAGAAATAACAGTTACAATTGTGTGTGTATCTTCCAAACAAGAAAGAAGTTTGATGACATCAACATGGGACTAACTGACACACTCCGCTTCGCAGCAGGTCCGCAAGCCACGCCCACCCCCCACAGCCACAGAAGAGGAAAACTGTCCTTTCCCGGGCATGATAAAGTCTTAAATAATGTCAAACACATAGCGTTACAATAACCAGGAAGATAAAGTGTTTGTCTCACACCTACTAATCAAGCATTCACATTTTGCCACAACACACATGGGGGAAAGTCCTAGTTGGAAATACAGCCAAATTAACTCCTAAACTGCCATTTTAACACACACCTCAAACCATGAGGACGCATCCAATGCTTTCTCGTGGCCACGAGAAAGTTTCTTGTGCGCACGAGAAACTTTTTATAAAAAAATAAAATATTAATCTTTTTAAAAAAAAAAATATTTTTATAAAAAGTTTCTCGTGGCCACAAGATACTTTCTCGTGCACACGAGATACATGTCTAAAAAAAAATAAATTCCCATGTCCCTTTAGGGGCTCCGTATGGAGCGAATAGGAAAAGCTGTTGTAAATTTGACATTTTTGTTCATCTATCCATTTGTTTGTTAGCGAGCAGGCTACATAACTTCTAGGTTGATGAAAAACATAACATACGATGGCAGAACTTTTTTTTTTATCTTGTTTTGTGGGAATGCTTACATTGCGCCTTAAACAGAAAAAAATAAATAAAAAAATACAAAGATACAAACATACTCTTAATGTTAGTTTGTTGTATGTATTAGCGAGCAGACTACTTCCTGGTTCATGGCAGTACTTTTGCATTCTAAGGTTGGGGAGAACTGTTCTGATTTAAACAACAAAAAGTTAATTTATCTAGTTTATGTCAAACGATAACTGTGTTTTGTTTGATTGTTTGTCCAATGTTACTTCCTGGATAAACAGAGAATGACATCAAACACTTGAAATAAAATGTGCACATTAAGTCATTCTTGCATCGGCTAGTCTTGTTAATCATATAATCCCGTGATTCTCTAACTGTGGTACGGTACCACTTGTGGCACACAGGCTCCATCTAGTGGTACCCCGAAGAATCACTCAGTCATATATTGTAATGACGTGACCGGAGCTGTTATCACAGTGTTACTGTTCAAACTGTGTCTAATGTTACAGTGGCAAAAATATTAAATATACTTGTTAAACAAAACCTCTGCCTTGTTTTTAATGACTACTTGGGCCTACTACACAGTCATATTTTAATGTGAGTCGTTATGGTGGTACTAAGAGAGCCAAGTGTTTTCTGAGGTGGTACTTGGTGAAAAAAAGTTTGAGAACCACTGCTGTAATCATTTCCTCCTACACCTGTTACGGTCAAACATGGTACCCTGCTAGTTGTCCTATGTTTAAACCCTTTACTAGTCCACGAGTCTCCACCCATTTAAGAAATCTCCACCCACTTCTTTTATTAGTTTAGTTGCGTCTAATTGGTCGAGTGCTCATGAAAGACAGATTTTTTTAATCTTTCATGCTAATGAACAAAACAACAGCTGTTGTGTTAAGTCAAACGTGTTTTATAGTTATCTTTTTGTTATATTTAGCTGGTGGTTTGCTGCATCATGGCAGTCTTTTGAACCCTGTCAGTGTCCTGTTTCACTATTTTCAACCCTCCCTGTTACAAACTCACCAAGTCCTGGAATGAAGGTGTTGAAGAAGAGGCAGATGACCGCCAGAGGGAAGGGCATTGTGGGTATGGCGGCCCTCAGGGGTCCCTTCTTCTCGCGGACCCCCACCACCACCCCGCCCCCTGGCGCGGGGGCCCCCGGCATGGCTTTGGCCCCAAAATTGTCCCCGGTCTTCACACACCACTGCTCTGTTCCTCCCTCCTTCTGTGCCATCTTTTACTTTCAATTCGATCACAAAAGCAAGACAAGTGGCTGCTTGAGCTCAATAAAAGTAAAATAAATCATAAACAGTCCAATAAACAATGCTATTTATACTCAGCAAGTCATCAGAACAACATTAGACAATGGCAGTAAAATGATCAAGTAAATCTATTCCTTGGATAGGCAATGGAAGAACATTCCCTTGAGACGCTCACCACAGCGTTTGGCCCCAAGTCCTAAAAAGTGTCTCATTAGTGATGTCCCTCATTTGTCTCCTTGCTGCGCGTCAAGACAAAAACAAGAAAAAGTAAAATTCCTGGAAAGACGGGTGCGTCTCCTCTTGTCAGGTCAGCACTCAGCATTCCTCCTCTTCATCACAGAGAGGAAGAGCTGCTTGCAACAAAACCCCTTTTTTTACTCCCTCTCCCCCCTCACCACAATGACACCATTTAAAGGTACAGTACAGCAATTACTAATACAGTAATATAAACTGTAATAGTATGTTGCCTTATGCCTCAAAAACATGATTTATTTAATGCAACTGTTTAACAAAAACATGTTTCAATGTCAATGCTGGGAGACTATCATTTACACTCCTGCTAATTTTCACTAACAATGTAATTTATTGTCTATAGTACATTTAAACACTGACTATTGTGTCGAAATTGTGTCAATGCTAGAAGAAAACGTGTGAATGCTGAGAGACGAATATTTACATGAGCGATATCATGAGTCAAAATATTTACTGAAAATTAGCTTTGAACACAAACACTATAGTACACTAAACCAGTGTTTTTCAACCTTTTTTGAGCCAAGGCACATTTTTTGCGTTGGAAAATTCCGAAGGCACACCACCAGCAGAAATCATTAAAAAACGAAACTCAGTTGACAGTAAAAAGTCGTTGTCGCAATTGTTGGCTATGACTTTAAACCATAACCAACCATGCATCACTATAGTTCTTGTCTCAAAGTTGGTGTACTGTCACCACCTGTCACATCATGTTGTGACTTATTTTGACTTTTTTGCTGTTTTCCTGTGTGTAGTGGTTTGGTTTTTGTCTTGCACTCCTATTTTAATGGCTTTTTCTCTTTTTTTGGTATTTTCCTGTAGCAGTTTCATGTCATTTCTACTTTGTTTTAGCATTCAAGAATATTTCAGTTGTTTTCATCCTTCTTTGTGGGGACATTGTTGATTGTCAAACCTAACCCCCCCCCCCCCCCCTCCCCTCCATATCCCACACCCCGGATTGTAAATAATGTAAATAATTCCATGTATATACTCTAATGATTATCTTGTGTGATGACTGTATTATGATGATAGTATATATCTGATAGTATATATCTGTATCATGAATCAATTTAAGTGGACCCCGACTTAAACAAGTTGAAAAACTTATTCGGGTGTTACCATTTAGTGGTCAATTGTACGGAATATGTACTTCACTGTGCAATCTACTAATAAAAGTTTCAATCAATCAATCAATCAATTCAATCAATCAGTCAATCAATGTTCGGATGTACATTGTGGACGCCATCTTTGCTCCACAGTAAGTCTTTGCTGTCGTCCAGCATTCTGTTTTTGTTTACTTTGTAGCCAGTTCAGTTTTAGTCTCGTTCTGCGTAGCCTTCCCTAAGCTTCAATGCCTTTTCTTAGGCGCACTCACCCTTTGTTTATGTTTGGTTTAAGCATTTGACACCTTTTTACCTGCACACTGCCTCCCGCTGTTTCCGACATCTACAAAGCAATTAGCTACCGGCTGCCACATACTGATATGGAAGAGTATTCAAATTACACGGTTATTACTCTGCCGAGCTCTAGAAAGCACCGACACTCAACAACAACACATCATTTGCAGACTATAATTACTGGTTTGCAAAAAATATTTTTAACCCAAATAGGTGAAATTAGATAATCTCCCACGGCACACCAGACTGTATCTCACGGCACACTAGTGTGCCGCGGCACAGTGGTTGAAAAACACTGCACTAAACAAGTGTGAACGTTGAGGAAGTCTTGATGAGGTACAGTATTTGTGAACAATGTTTGAATGCTGTGAGACAGGCTTTCGCAGCAATGCTTATTGTGATGAAAAATTTATTTTATCATGCAGATGTCCTTCTACATATCGCGGACATTTCCACCTTGGTCCTGGCTAAGGTAATACTCTCTAAGCTTTTGTACATGTGTCTGGCTACAAAGTGAACTTGGGTAAAAGTAAAATATTTCCTATAAATTTGTCTGCACAATTTTCCCTTTAAAATTGCCTTGCAAAGTTTCACATATTTGTGCGTCCAGGTCACATACGCTTGCAGAGCTTTATAAAGCCAACTTTGTTTCACTGTTGTCCAGAATCCAGGGAGGTTTTGATCACTGGTCCTTACTTAATTTATCTACAGTGGCCCGTGTCAACTCAGTAAAAATGAATATACTTTGTTCCAGTGTATAACACTTTTCTCCCTCAGTCCTTCTTTCGTAAATTAAATATTCAGTTTTTAGATTTCATTTGGAATCAAACGACTCACAGGTTACGTCAACAATATTTACCCAAAAGACCCAAATCGTCGGGAGGATTAGCACTACCAAACTTTAGGTTTTGCTACTGGACCACTAACATTAGAATTTTTAAATATTGGCTGCAATATGAAGCATTTGATCCCCCGCGGTTATGGCTGGTTATGGACGCTAACTCAACTAAACCAGTATCTCTTAGGGCTCTGGTTCACTCTCCCATTCACTCATTAACATTTGCTTTTACGAAAAATCCAATCTTCAGAATTTGGGTTCAGTTTAAGCGCTATTTTGGCTTACAGACTATTTCTAGTCTTGCACCCATAACTGCTAATCATGCTTTTCCTCCTTCTCTTGCCGATAGTGCCTTTTTAAGATGGTCAAGTCTGGGGATCATTAAAGTTTTATACATTGACAACGCTTTTGCCTCTTTCCAGAAACTTTTGTGATACACTTTCACTCCCCAATAAAATTTTTTCCAGATTTGCAGAGTGACACAGTTTTAGATGTGTTTTTGACACCCTTTCCAACTTTAAAAGGATCAATTACATGTATTTATAACCTAATTTGCTTTCACTGAGTCTCTAAATTCACTTAGGTCACTTTGAGGGGAAGATTCAAGATTGACCCTATCTGAGGAGAGCTGGACAGAGATGTCATGTAGAGCAGTGGTCCCCAACCTTTTTGTAGCTGCGGACCAGTCCACGCTTGAAAATTTGTCCCACGGACCGTTTTTTTTATTTTTTTTATTTTTCTTTTTTCTTTCATAAAGAAATACAATCATGTGTGCTTACGGACTGTATCCCTGCAGACTGTATTGATCTATATTGATATATAATCTATATATTGTTTTTTTTATGTTAATTTAATTAAAAAAATATATATTTATTTATTTTTTACTATTTTTTTTATTTTTTATTTCTTGTGCAGCCTGGTACCAATCGGTCCGCGGACCAGTACCGGGCCGTGGCCCGGTGGTTGGGGACCACTGATGTAGAGTTCATAAGTCTTCTATTTGTGCTAAACACAGCCTTATTCAATGCAAGCTAACACCCATCCATCCATCCATTTTGTACCGCTTGTCTCTCTCGGGGTCATCGTACTTAATACACCAAGATTCGGCTGGCTAAGATGTATGACGGAATACCTGAATCGAGTGATTAGTGCCAACAGTCTCCAGCTAACTTAATACATATGTTTTGGCTCTGCCTATCCCTGTGCAGTTATTGGACATACATTTTTAATATTTTGTCTTTGGTAATTGGCAAAAGGGTTGAACCGAATTAAGTGGACTATTTAGGGTAGACTTTCTGTCATCTACTCTCAGCAAATTCAAAAAGAATCTGGCAGCATTTACTACTTTGTTGGCTAAAAGACTCATTGTGCTAAATTGGAAGGCTGCAGCGCCTCCCTGCCACACCTGCTGGATTAGAGAGATTCTTTATTTCCTTAAATTGGAGAAAACTAGGCTGACATTGAACGGTAGTTCTGTGACATTTCAAGTAGTATGGGGTGCTTTCTCAAAATCTGTAAAGGAGACTCATCTGCAGTTTGGCACCGATTGAGACGTGGTTGAATTGTGTATGATTGATTAGCCTTTTGTTTTCCGTTGTGTATTGCTGCACCATATTGGGGCCATTCGGAAGTGCAGTTGTTTGTGGCTTTTTATCAATATTTGCCTGGTTTTTTTTTGGTGGGGGGAAAAAAGAACATTTGATTTGTAATGTATTGTATTTCCATTAACTATGTGTCAAACAATTTCAATAAAAAAAATGTTTAAAACATAGATATACTTTATCATCATTGATTGCTATTGAGTCAAATTGTATGAATGCTGGGAGACAATCACCATCACTCATACTGTAGTGTACAAAACATCTTCTAACATATAACATTAAAGTACACAAAAATGATGGGAATGCTGAGAGGAAAGCTTTCAAATTGCATTTGTGTGTAAAAATGTGTGAATGCTGAAAGAACACAATTGTAGATAAGAATACGTCCTGCTCGAATGCTGAGAAATAGCTTTGAACATACGGTAAATGCTATAATGTGAATGCTGAGAGTAAAGTCTTTGAATGATGAAAAACAAAAGTGAATGCTGAGAGACCAATGCTTATTTTTCAACAAAGCTAATTGTCATTGAAAATGTATTTTAGCATCAATGCTGACATAAATCCTTGTGTGAGTAAAAAATGTGTGAAAAGCATTTAAACTAATTTTGTGTATGAAGATGCGTGAATGCTGAGAGACAATCTTTATCACTCATACTATTGTGTACAAAATAGCTATCAATATACAACTTTACAGCATATAAATTACACAAAAATGGTGGGAATGCTTAGAGAAAAGTGCTCATGTTGCATTTGTATGTGAGTAAAAACATGTTTCATATGATTGAACATAAAATACACCCACACGTTGAGAGACAATGCAAATATCCAACATGTATTTCAGTGTCAATTATTCTCATGAATGCTATTGTAATGTGCTGTGACAATGCTGAGAAAAATTACAGTTGAGTTTTGTGGCTTACAATGGACATTTTTCTTTTCTTTTATTGGCACCATCGCTCAGTCAAAGCCTCTCTCAGCATTCACACAAAGATAAAGCAGAGTCAGACTTGTGTTCAACTCTGCTGCTGTTTGGTTACATGCTTTGAAGGCATCTTCATTCATCCTTATTGTGTGTCTTAATTGATTTCAGTGTCAGCTGACTTCTTGTCTTTCTTGTGCTAACAACGAGATGAATTTGATCTTCAATAATAACAACACCATTGTTACGGTATAGCTCGGTTGGTAGAGCGGCCGTGCCAGCAACTTGAGGGTTGCAGGTTCGATCCCCGCTTCCGCCATCCTAGTCACTGCCGTTGTGTCCTTGGGCAAGACACTTTACCCACCTGCTCCCAGTGCCACCCACACTGGTTTAAATGTAACTTAGATATTGGGTTTCACAATGTAAAGCGCTTTGAGTCACTTGAGAAAAAGCGCTATATAAATGTAATTCACTTCACTTCACTACTCTTTAACAAAGCGGCGCAGGAACACTCGTCATAACAAAAAAATGATTCTCCATCTTTGCCAGCCCATCCCCGGCTCCCGCGCTCCCGTCTCCTAGCAACGGCAGGAAGCTTCGTTTAATTATTTCAGCGATATTGATCTTCAGCTTTTTTTGGACTTCCTAATTTGAATTGTCTCCTTTACAAACCTATCACATGACCAAGGACGATATGAAAAAGTCACTTTTGTCATGCAAGGCACAAATCCGTGTGTATGATGATGTATACATGTGGGAAACTAAGGTCTTCTGCTGCCATGACAACATGGCGGAGGGGTTAATAAAGCAGTGTGAAAGTTACTTTATGTTCAGTAATCAAGGACAAATTGCTGCTCATCCCTCAAGGCATTCTTAATTAGCTAGTAATTAACTTGTGTGAGTGCGTGTGTGTGTGCGTGCGTGTTATTGTCTACCATGTGGGGACAGTGAAAGTCTATAGTAAAGACAATAACGCTCAGTTTTGATTGACACTATCAGGCATGTATTACAATCAACCCTCTATTCAATTAAATCTGCAAGTCGATGGGTGTGTGAATAACCACAGGGGTCTCTATTTAGCACAGGCTCAAAAACATCGGCATTAACAGTTGCGGCCGTAGGCAACCTCCTGATGTAGTATTGTGTAAATGTCACACAGTAAGTACATTTAAATTATCACAATGAGTCAGCATCCAACAGCTTTATTTAGTTCTGCATGCGATTTCAAATGTTGCTAGTCTCGTGTAACGTTTGTCGTGCTGTTGTTTACATTAGTGCTATTACATTAGTGACTCAGCAGTTTGCTCCTTGCAGCTGTTACAACTAGGAGTGTCTATTGATATCAGATTTCTGTTCGACATCAGCTTAAAGCAAGTATTGGTTGATATGTGCTTGCATGTAAAATGTGTGATATAATGTTCCATTCAAGCAGTGCTGCAGTGTGTTTACTTGTGCAAAGCTGGACTGCCAGTTAACATCTAAATGTCCTCCAATAAGCACACAAGGTTGGTCTTTTTTTTGTAATTTAGTCAAGTCATTTACTAAATGTAAATATGGTGGTCTATAGGCTACTTGTAGCTAGCAGCTACCCAACAGCTAAGCACAATAGCACACAAGCTAGACATATGTAAGAAGTGTCATTAATTAAACAATATTGCAGTCAAAAACAGCACATTTGTCAATATAAACAAGTATTAAATATTTATAGTTGCATATTACTTACACATACAAAGTCTCCAACGCAGAAGTGTATAAGAATGTATCAAGTAACAACTGTGTCCGTGTCATTCAACTTATTGTGTCATACGCTTATCCAAGCTTATGATATAACTTTATCGTGAATTATTGTGACCAAAAGGTGTCACCAAAAACACATTACTACTCCACTTCAACTTAAAATGTGTATACATATACTGGTATATAAAAACATTGTGTATGTATGTTTCTCCTGTGTATTTCCCCCTAGAAAGTGCCCCCTTGTTGTTGTTGTTATGCAGCGTTATGCATATATATATATATATATATATATATATATATATATATATATATATATATATATACTACCGTTCAAAAGTTTGGGGTCACATTGAAATGTCCTTATTTTTGAAGGAAAAGCACTGTACTTTTCAATGAAGATAACTTTAAACTATTCTTAACTTTAAAGAAATACACTCTATACATTGCTAAAGTGGTAAATGACTATTCTAGCAGCAAATGTCTGGTTTTTGGTGCAATATCTACATAGGTGTACAGAGGCCCATTTCCAGCAACTATCACTCCAGTGTTCTAATGGTACAATGTGTTTGCTCATTGGCTCAGAAGGCTAATTGATGATTAGAAAACCCTTGTGCAATCATGTTCACACATCTGAAAACAGTTTAGCTCGTTACAGAAGCTACAAAACTGACTTTCCTTTGAGCAGATTGAGTTTCTGGAGCATCACATTTGTGGGGTCAATTAAACGCTCAAAATGGCCAGAAAAAGAGAACTTTCATCTGAAACTCGACAGTCTATTCTTGTTCTTAGAAATGAAGGCTATTCCACAAAATTGTTTGGGTGACCCCAAACTTTTGAACGGTAGTGTATATATATATATATATATATATATATATATATATATATATATATATATATATATATATATATATATATATATATATATATATATATATATATATATATATATATATACATACACAAACAATTTTGTGGAATAGCCTTCATTTCTAAGAACAAGAATAGACTGTCGAGTTTCAGATGAAAGTCTGAAATATATATATATATATATATATATATATATATATATATATATATATATATATATTGTCAAGACTAGGTCTTTGGCGTGGTTTGCTCTCCCGTGGTGCAAAAGAAATGGAACGGACGTGGCGTGCAGGTAAAGACATAGTTTAATTATAACTATAAACTACAAAGTACAAACAAAAGGGTACAAACAAAAGGCGCTCACAGCGGAGGTAAAAAAAACTTCACTAGGAAAAAACAAAAGGCGCGCACAATGGCGGAGAACTATGAACATTTAAACAAAAACTTACGTGACAAGAAACTGTGAACATGGCATGAATGTGTGATGTCGCCAGGACGGACAACAGAAACAGAAAAGCCTATATAGTGACATGATAAGTGAAAACAGGTGCGTGACTAACTGTGAACAGGTGCGTGACATGACAATGTGAAAACGTGAGACAGGTGTGTGTGAGTCCAAACGTGGAACAGGTGAAACTAATGGTTGCTATGGTGACAAACAAAACCAGGAAGTGAAACAAGGAACTAAGGAAGTGTCCAAAAAACAAAACAGCACATGGCCAAACAAAAACATGAACACAGACATGACAGAACCCCCCCCTTACGGACAGATCCCAGATGTCCAAAAACAAAAAACAGGATCAAGAGTCATGGGAGGGGGGGAGGGGGACATGGCGGTGGGTCGCCAGACCAGGTGTCCCCGAATCCACCGGGGCAGGATCAGGTGGCGGCGACGCGTAGATCGCCGCTGTACCTGACGAGGTGGGCGACCCGGGAATGGCCATATCCATGACCGATGAGGTGGGCGCACTTGGCGTGGCGGACGACCAGGCTGTGGCCACCTTCGTGGCAGACGAGGAGGCAGGCGCGTCGTCATCATGGCAGGCGGCGAAGTTTGGCGTGGCGCGTCAGGCGGCGAAGCTTGGCGTGGCGCGTCAGGCGGCGAAGCTTGGCGTGGCGGGTCTTGGTCTTGGCGTGGGTCTTGGTCTTGGCGTGGGTCTTGGTCTTGGCGAGGGTCTTGGTCTTGGCGAGGGTCTGGGTCTTGGTCTTGGCGAGGGTCTGGGTCTTGGTCTTGGTCTTGGCGAGGGTCTGGGTCTTGGTCTTGGCATGGTTGGTCTTGGACTTGGTCTTGGTGTTGACATGGTTGGTCTTGGACTTGGCGTGGTTGGTCTTGGTGTGGTTGGTCTTGGTCTTGGACTTGGCGTGGCGGTGCTTGGACTTGGTCTTGGTCTTGGTCACTTGGCGGGTCTTGGTCTTGGTCACTTGGCGGGTCTTGGTCTTGGTCACTTGGCGGGTCTTGGTCTTGGTCACTTGGCGGGTCTTGGTCACTTGGCGGTTCTTGGTCTTGGTCACTTGGCGGGTCTTGGTCACTTGGCGGTTCTTGGTCTTGGTCACTTGGCGGGTCTTGGTCTTGGTCACTTGGCGGGTCTTGGTCTTGGTCACTTGGCGGGTCTTGGTCACTTGGCGGTTCTTGGTCTTGGTCACTTGGCGGGTCTTGGTCACTTGGCGGTTCTTGGTCTTGGTCACTTGGCGGTTCTTGGTCACTTGGCGGTTCTTGGTCACTTGGCGGTTCTTGGTCACTTGGCGGTTCTTGGTCACTTGGCGGTTCTTGGTCACTTGGCGGTTCTTGGTCTTGGTCACTTGGCGGGTCTTGGTCTTGGCTTTGGTCTTGGCGTGGGGCAGCCACGGGCGGCACTTGGCGGCGTGGGGCAGCCACGGGCGGCACTTGGCGGCGTGGGGCAGCCACGGGCGGCACTTGGCGGCGTGGGGCAGCCACGGGCGGCACTTGGCGGCGTGGGGCAGCCACGGGCGGCACTTGGCGGCGTGGGGCAGCCACGGGCGGCACTTGGCGGCGTGGGGAAGCCACGGGCGGCACTTGGCGGCGTGGGGAAGCCACGGGCGGCACTTGGCGGCGTGGGGAAGCCACGGGCGGCACTTGGCGGCGTGGGGAAGCCACGGGCGGCACTTGGCGGCGTGGGGAAGCCACGGGCGGCACTTGGCGGCGTGGGGAAGCCACTGGCGGCACTTGGCGGCGTGGGGCAGCCACTGGCGGAACTTGGCGTCGTGAAGCTGCGACTGGGCGTGGAGCAGGTACTGGCGGCGCTTGGCGTGGAGCAGGTACTGGCGGCGCTTGGCGTGGAGCAGGTACTGGCGGCGCTTGGCGTGGAGCAGGTACTGGCGGCGCTTGGCGTGGAGCAGGTACTGGCGGCGCTTGGCGTGGAGCTGGGCGTGGAGCAGGTGGATCTTGGCATGGTCGAAAAACTGGTGGTGGCGGCCGTGCTGGTGGCTGTGGCTTGGCAGGTCGAAAGACAGGTGGTGGGGGTCGTGCTGGTGGCTGTGGCTTGGCGTGACGAAAGACTGGTGGTGGGGGTCGTGCTGGTGGCTGTGGCTTGGCAGGTCGAAAGACAGGTGGTGGGGGTCGTGCTGGAGGCTGTGGCTTGGCGTGACGAAACTGACCCACCCCACCTGAACAATTCCCAGCCCTAGCCCCCCCCTCAAGGAGCGGATCCCAGACGCGCTCCCCGCGGTCTGGAACCGTCTTTTGGGGTGGGCGGAGGGGGTTCAGGAGGAGGGCAGAATCCTCCCCTCTAAATTGTCCAAAAGGTCTTTCGTTCCCCCCCACCTGGGCTTTTGTGGGTGAAAAAAAAATTTCTGACTTGGGCGTGGCATGAGTCCTGGGGGGCGGGGCATGAAAATTGGGTGACTGTGATTGACAGGATCTGATTTCTAAAAACATGTCTTGGTAATATTTAATCATGGATTTAGAGTCTTTGGTTGGATGTGGCTGACAAGAAAAAGAGTTCAGGGGAAAAAAATCCATGACGTCACCCACTGGCAGCGGCGTGACGTCGTCCTGGGGAAGCCGGGCTGGCTGCAGCTCGTTTCCGCCCGGAGGGGGAGGAGCTTGCGGGAACGATGCGTCCTTTCCAATGCTTGTGGAAGCCCTCCCTGACGTCCTTCGTTGGGAGCGGCGCTTCCGGGACTGCGGTGACGCAGCGCCATCCTCGGACCAAAGGGAGCTGATCGGCACCAGTTTGCCGGTCGGACCCCACATGAGATCCCTGCGCTCCATGGGGGAATGGCGGAGTGTCTCGGCTTCCATGGCGCGCAGGACCTCCCACGTTACCTCGTCAAAATTGTCCCATTTTTTTGCGGGAGAGCTCTCGTGCTGGCGACATCTGTCAAGACTAGGTCTTTGGCGTGGTTTGCTCTCCCGTGGTGCAAAAGAAATGGAACGGACGTGGCGTGCAGGTAAAGACATAGTTTAATTATAACTATAAACTACAAAGTACAAACAAAAGGGTACAAACAAAAGGCGCTCACAGCGGAGGTAAAAAAAACTTCACTAGGAAAAAACAAAAGGCGCGCACAATGGCGGAGAACTATGAACATTTAAACAAAAACTTACGTGACAAGAAACTGTGAACATGGCATGAATGTGTGATGTCGCCAGGACGGACAACAGAAACAGAAAAGCCTATATAGTGACATGATAAGTGAAAACAGGTGCGTGACTAACTGTGAACAGGTGCGTGACATGACAATGTGAAAACGTGAGACAGGTGTGTGTGAGTCCAAACGTGGAACAGGTGAAACTAATGGTTGCTATGGTGACAAACAAAACCAGGAAGTGAAACAAGGAACTAAGGAAGTGTTCAAAAAACAAAACAGCACATGGCCAAACAAAAACATGAACAC